>NC_064619.1:613986956-614288049 GCF_023898315.1 Schistocerca nitens
TGTAGCAGACTTTAAAGTTGTGCGGATCAGCATAACGAAAAGGGGAGGGGTCTCTCTCGTTTTGTCCACGACTGTATCTTACTTACAAGGGAACCTCCCCATCGCACCCCCCCTCAGATTTAGTTATAAGTAGGCACAGTGGATAGGCCTTGAAAAACTGAACACAGATCAATCGAGAAAACAGGAAGAAGTTGTGTGGAACCAGGAAAAAAATAAGCAAAATATACAAACTGAGTAGTCTATGTGCAAGATAGGCAACACAAGGACAGTGTGAGATCAGGAGCACCATGGTCCCGTGGTTAGCGTGAGCAGCTGTGGAACGAAAGGTCCTTGGTTCAAGTCTTCCCTCGAGTGAAAAGTTTTCTTTCTTTATTTTCGCTGTTATGAAGTATCCGTTCGTTCATTGACGTCTCTGTTCACTGTAATAAGTTTAGTGTCTGTGTTTTGCGAGCGCACCGCAAAACCGTGAGATTAGTAGACGAAAGGAAGTGCCTCTCCAATGGGAACCGAAAACATTTTATCGCACGGTCATAGGTCAACCGATTCCTCCACGGGAAAACACGTCTGATATATTCTATACGACACTGGTGACGGCATGTGCGTCACATGACAGGAATATGTTGTCGACCCACCTAACTTGTACACTTGTCGAACGGGTAAAAAGATTCTTCTACCTTGCCCGATTTAGGTTTTCTTGTGGATGTGATAATCACTCCCAAAAAGTGATGAAAACATAAGATATTGTCACATAAAATGCAACAAATGAATGCAACAGTTTCACAGTCGCACAGTTTTCCCTGTGCTCTGTTAAAACATATGTTTTTAACTTTTTCAAATTTTTCCGTGTGTAGACCGTCATATCCTGCATATGTTCAACAAATCTGAACATGTCCTGGAATTTTGGAGAGCAAAGTTGATTGTGTGTGAGTGCCTGAACTTTGATAATTGTCTGAAAATAAAAAATTAAAATCATCACTCGAGGGAAGACTTTAACCCAGGACCTCTCGTTCCGCAGCTGGTCACGCTAACCACGGGACCACGGCGCTCCTGAGCTCACACTGTCGTTGAAGTTGTATATCTTGCCATGGACTACTCAGTTTGTATATTTTGCTTATTTTTTTCATAGTTCCACACAATTTCTTCCAGTTTTCTCGATTGATCTGTGTTCAGTTTTTCAAGGCCTATCCACTGTGCCAACTTATAACTAAATCTGAGGGGGGTGCAATGGGGAGGTTCCCTTGTTAGTGTTTTTCTTGGCGTTTTATTGTGCCCTTCGCAGAACTTTGTTTGACTTTTTCCCTCCTTACTCTTCTGCAGAGTGCCTTTGGATCCAGTGGCCTGTAATTTCGCTTGTGCCAAGTTCCGGGGTTGTGGGGGATAATTGATTGAATTATGTTTTGGAATTTGTGGGATTCTGTGTGTTTGTCTGGTGTCTTTGCTGACCTGTGCCAGTACGATTAACCGTTTCCTTGCCCGCGCGTCGTACGTAAAGTTTAAGGTGAGTGAATTATGGTAGTTCCCGTCCAGTGGTTCGGTGGGCCCCGTGACGAATTGTTTTCTTTCTTTGACCCTGCCTGTCTTATCTCCCAGGCTTAAGGTTGCCTCCTCTGTGCCCGTGCGCGAGTGTGTATGTGGGCGACGATGATCGTTTCCTGACTTGTTTACCGTTTCTTGCCGACTTCTCTGCATAGACTGCCGAATCTGAAATTTGGTCTGCCATGTTATAGTTGCTTAAAGTTGGTTCGCACACTCCACTTGGTAATGACATTTGCGCACTTATGTTGTTGTTGTTCTCCTCCGTCCTGAGACTGGTTTGATGCAGTTCTCCATGCTACTCTATCCTGTGCAAGCTTCATCATCTCCCAGTACTTACTGCAGCCTCCATCCTTCTGAATCTGCTTAGTGTATTCATCTCTTGGTCTCCCTCTACGATTTTTACCCTCCACGCTGCCCTCCAATGCTAAATTTGTGATCCCTTGATGCCTCAGAACATGTACTACCAACCGATCCCTTCTTGTAGTCAAGTTGTGCCACAAACTCTTCTCTCCAACCGTGTTCAATACCTTCTCATTATTTATGTGATCTACCCATCTAATCTTCAGCATTCTTCTGTAGCACCACATTTCGAAAGCTTTTATTCTCTTCTTGTCCAAACTATTTATCGTCCATGTTTCACTTCCATACATGGTTACACTCCATACAAATACCTTCAGAAACGACTTCCTGACACTTAAACCTATACTCGATGTTAACAAATTTCTCTTCTTCAGAAACGATTTCCTTGCCATTGCAAGTCTACATTTTATATCCTCTCTACTTCGACCATCATCAGTTATTTTGCTCCCCAAATAGCAAAACTCCTTTAAGTGTCTCATTTCCTAATCTAATTCCCTCAGCATCACCCGACTTAGTTCGACTACATTCCATTATCCTCGTTTTGCTTTTGTTGATGTTCATCTTATATCCTCCTTTCAAGACTCTGTCCATTCCGTTCAACTGCTCTTCCAAGTCCTTTGCTGTCTCTGACAGAATTACAATGTCATCGGCGAACCTCAACGTTTTTATTTCTTCTCCATGGACTTTAATAACTGATCCGAATTTTTCTTTTGTCTCCTTTACTCCTTGCTCAATATACAGATCGAATAACATCGGGGACAGGTTACAACCCTGTCTCACTCCCTTCCCAACCGCTGCCTCCCTTTCATGCCCATCGACTCTTGTAACTGCCATCTGGTTTCTGTACAAATTGTAAATAGCCTTTCGCTCCCTGTATTTTACCCCTGCCACCTTTAGAATTTGAAAGAGAGTATTCCAGTCACAATTTGTGAAAAGCTTTCTCTAATGCTAGAAATGTAGGTTTGCCTTTCCTTAATCTATTTTCTAAGATAAGTCGTAGGGTCAGTATTGCCTCACGTGTTCCAACATTTCTGCTGAATCCAAACTGATCTTCCCCGAGGTCCGCTTCTACCAGTTTTTCCATTCGTCTGTAAAGAATTCGCGTTAGTATTTTGCAGCTGTGACTTATTAAACTGATAGTTCGGTAATTTTCACATCTGTCAACACCTACTTTCTTTGTGATTTGAATTATTATATTGTTCTTGAAGTCTGAGGGTATTTCGCCTGTCTCATAAATCTTGCTCACCAGATGGTAGAGTTTTGTCAGGACTGGCTCTCCCAAGGCTGTCAGTAGTTCTAATGGAATGTTGTCTTCTCACGGGGCCCTGTTTCGACTTGGGTCTTTCAGTGCTCTGTCAAACTCGTCATGCTGTATCGTATCTCCCTTTTCATCTACATCTACATCCTCTTGCATTTCCATAATATTGTCCTCAAGTACATCGCCCTTGTATAGACGCTCTATATACTCCTTCCACCTTTCTGCTTTCCCTTCTTTGCATAGAACTGGGTTTCCATCTGAGCTATTGATATTCATTCAAGTGGCTCTCTTTTCTCCAAAGGTCTGTTTAATTATCCTGTAGGCAGTATCTATCTTGCCCTCGTCTTTTTACCTACTTGATCCTCTGCTGCCTTCACTACTTCATCCCTCAGAGCTACCCATTCTTCTTCTACTGTATTTCTTTCCCTCATCCTGTCAATTGTTGCGTTATGCTCTCCATGAAACTCTGTACAACTTCTGGTTTAGTCATTTTATCCAGGTCCCATCTCCTTAAATTCCCACCTATTTGCAGTTTCTTCAGTTTTAATCTACCCTTCTTATGAGGTTGAATAGTGTTTTGAACTATTGGAAGCTGGCGGTTATCGCCGTGTGTGTTAAATTTTAAATTGTATTTGAGTTTTGGTTTAATTGTATTTTGTTAACTCAGTTAATTTCATCTTGCCTACCGCTGCCAAGTCAGAAATGTTAAAATCTAGCCTTGGGCTCCTTGTGAATTTTTATGTTGATAACTGATGCAGCATTTTAGTGTAATGATTAATCTTTTACGTTTTGGGGAAATTTTATCTTGGCAAGTCCCTGGGGTTAAATGGTGGAACATGTGTCTATGATCTATGTAAATGTTGGGGTGGATTGCACTTTCTCGTTAGGCCTTTAATTTTTTTACTAAAGGCATTAAGGGATATTTGTTGAAAGTTTTTTTAAAGAAAGAAATAAATTGAATTTTGTCATAAATTTAATCTTACCTGTGAAACCATATTTGTGGAGAGCTGTTATTTAAATTTCATTGTCTACTGTTCACTCCAATAAAGCCATCCTGTTAAAGATAAAATTTTGTTGCTACCATTTGTTTCCCCCTTGTTCCCCTACCACGGCTCAGCGGCAGCTTGTCTGCCCTTTCATTCTGCTGGTGGTAGATATTGGTTTAGCCGACAAAAGCAGCGTTGACAAAAATTCGGCTAAATACCTACCATTCAAAAGCCACATAAGTCCATAACTTCCATAACTGGCAGTAGCTCAAAGTTAGTTAAAATATCGAGGGTTCTACATTTCTGCATGGCGCGTTTGAGGAAATGTCTAAAGTTTCCTTTTAGTTGGTTTAGTGTCTCTAAAACAAGGAAAATGGCTATCAAGATTTTATTTAATATCCAGACAGTAATTATAGAATGTTACTGACTGTCTCTGTAACGAGTTCACACCCAAAAGCAGCCAGAAGGTATTTAGTCCGACCCCATATTTTGTGCATCAGGAACAGTCACTCGCCCACGACTATTTGCGAGTTAACACGCTCACTCGTTCAGTTGTGCTCTTGTACAGAAGCGCTCGCCATAATGTCTCGCAACTTGCACGAAATGCTCCGACCGAGCGAGGTGAAGCAGTGGTTAGCACACTGGACTCGCATATTGGATGAAGACGGTTAAAACACGTGTCCGACCATCTTAATTTAGCTTTGTGTGATTTTCTGAATCGCTTCAGCCAAAAGTCGGGATCGTTCCTTTGAATGTGCACGGCCGGCACCCTTCCCCATTCTTTCCTAATCCGATGGACTGATGAACTCCCTCTTCTGTCCCCTGCCTCAAAGCAACCAACCAACCAACCAACCAACCAAAATATGCCACGCGGAGTTTATGTATGACTTGAAATGTTCACAGGCAAACTATTCAACACCTTTAGAAAGTACTGGAAGACAGCATCAGTAGAAGACACATTTCTAACAAGAGAGACTTAAAAGAAGCACTTCAAGACGACTGGAACAAAATCCAGCCTCTCTGACGGCAAACTTGGTCAAGTCGATGCCCTGACGATTACAAGCAGTAATAGCTGCAAAGGGAAGCCTACTAAATGTTAATTTTTGTAACTGAAATCATATTTTCGGAATTTAAATTAAAAAAATATATTAGTGGACGAATGCTTTTTGAAGTAGTCCTTCTCCATTTTGTCAAATTTGTTATGGCTCTGGATGCATTTATTTCCTACTCCATCAATAAAAATGATTTACCAAGGTTAGTTGCATATGACTGGATGTTCACATTTTATGTTCCCTTCCTTTTACGTGAAATATACTTAGTTTTTTTAAAATAATTACAACTAGACGAACCGTTTTTGGACTCACTGTAGGTGACGGCTCCCGAGCGACTAAACCGACTCATCGATTTGAGGCACAAAGTCCTACTCAAACGCGAGGAAAATGTTTAAATCCTATTGGCTATTATGTTAAGCAGCCGATTAGATCGAGTACTTCTATACTTACGGTATTTCTAATGTCTGCAATCAGATTATCACAGGTAATTTAGAGTAGAAATATAGATAAAATTTTATGAAAACAATATACGATTCCTTTCTACAAAATAAATTACTAATAAATTTAGTACTTAACGCCCCTTCTGGCTGCCTTTACAAAATTAAGCTCACTGTGACGCATGTCACAAATTCTCCTATTACACAACAACTTTCTCAAGCTTACATTTACAAAGTTTTAATAAAATATCAGATTCTCACTTTACGTACGTCCTCCATTCACTCTCTGTCTCTCCAAACGATTCACACAACCAAAACACAATGAAATAATAATTTTCCAGTGTACTGTTAATTACGCCGGAAATCCGTTGCAGTGAAACTAAAGAAAACTACAGAAAATTACGTTGTATCAGCCTATCCTCTTGGTTGTAGTTTCAGTGGATGCAATAGATGAATACATAAGAGTCCCTCACTCGGTTAGAAAATACCATTAGAATTATTATGTGTGTCAGGTAAAAATTTGTATCTCCGAAAGAAATGAACGTATTGATTTGAAATTTTAGCAGTGTGGTTCAGTTATCCATATACTTTGGTATATTAAGTATGAAAAAGCTCTATTAATATTTAATAGCACTTCTTCAATTTCATAGAGAGTGTGCGTAATGTAGTGCACGCACATTAGTCAAGCAGACGGCTAGTCAGGCCCAGTAGCCAGCGTCAGCTGTAGCAGCGTGAGAACCAACATCTGCTCTCCTCCCGCCTCCACGGCAAGCTATGTCTTCAATGCAAGGTGACAACTCGTAATAATCCGCTACGTTACAAACAGCTAAGGGGACTAAACATAAACGCCCAAAATGCCACATGTAGGTCATCAGCTGATGACATGGGTCTCGCGATTACGAATGAAAATGAAGTAGTGAAGGCTCCCTAGAAATCACTGGCCAGTATGAACCGGCGCCATGAGCAAAGGCACATAAATCGAAATCAGATGTCATGAATATCGGACTATGCAATATGTATGCAATATCGGGACAGTTAAAGGTCGTCTCCCATATGAATATACGAGGTATCGATTACAGATCCTAAATAAAGCACACCACCGCTGAAAATAGCAAAAAAAACAGTCGCAGGTGTACGATTAAGTATGTAACAGATTAGCATGAGGCAAGCCGACGAATTTCGGAGGGCATCCCTGTCAAATACGTGTACTGTTGCAAAAGTCAACGATATGGCGCAAGTGGTACCCATAAGCGACTAGCAGAATGACGCTTACAGTGCAATTGGATGAAACTGTAGTTTTTTTATGATACCTGCAGTTTAATGTAGTGCCGGGTGGGGTGAGGGGAGGGGTACAGGGGTTTTGTGAAGCAGGGACCTTGGAAGGCAGGCGGCTTGGGTGGTGAGGGGTGGGGTCATGGGGCTTGGGGGCAGTGGTGTAGTGGTTCAACCCTATGGCCTGGATATATATAGCTTCTCACAATTGCTAATAATAAATGTTGTTGCCAAATTTCAATTAAATGAAAATTAAAATATTTGCAGACATTAGGGACAGAACTCAGAACCTTTATGATCAAAAACTTAAGCATTGTTGTGAAATATCTTCTGACGTCATTTGCCCTTGGCTATTATTTGCGGCCGCGTGGTATGAGCCACGCGGTCTAAGGCGCTACAGTCACGGACTGTGCGGCTGGTCCCGGCGGAGGTTGGAGTCCTCCCTCGGGCGTGGGTGTATGTGTTTGTCCTTAGGAAAATTTAGGTTAAGTAGTGTGTACGCTTAGAGACTGATGACCTTAGCAGTTAAGTCCCATAGGATTTCACACACATTTGAACATATTATTTGCGTAATATTTGTTTAGGCAGTGGAGGGCAACTGCTACAAAATGAAAGTATGTCAGAGTAATTAGTATATGACCTTGAGAAGCGGAGAAACCGGCAAACAGAGCATACTCACACAGCCACGGCAAAGAATGTTGACGGGGTTAATAGGCATCTTGCGTTCAACATAACGGCCCCAACATGAAGTGGAAGTAGTAAAACCTCTCTCCTTTCTTCGATTACTATCTCAAGTTGCCAGGACTACCACGTCAGA
The DNA here is from genome assembly GCF_023898315.1 of Schistocerca nitens. Taxonomy (NCBI): domain Eukaryota; kingdom Metazoa; phylum Arthropoda; class Insecta; order Orthoptera; family Acrididae; genus Schistocerca; species Schistocerca nitens. Next base: position 613,994,675 of record NC_064619.1, read on the forward strand.
CAACAGGCTTCAACTACCCGCGAAAGTTTCAGACTAAACCCAGTCACACAATCATACATCCTTGCTGAAACGCCCGCTAAACCCGCTGGAAAGAACAGGTAATTAGGATTGTGGAAAGGGCCAAGTAGGTTGGGGTCAGTTTCATCTTCTAATTGTAATTTAATAACACTTTTACAACCAAAGCGGCAAATAGCCCGACCTTTCCGAATGCAACTCATTCACGGCTGAAGGCCACCAAACAAGAAATCTTAAGAAATCAACAAGATAAAAATCCAATTAAGATAGCAATAAAATAATTTTAAAAAATCAAAACATCGCAGCAAGGTAGATAGAGCAAATATATGCAAGGTGCAATAACAAAGGCTGAAGGCCACAATTAAGTTCCAAAATTTTAGAATATATTACCATAGAGTTTCAAAGGCAGAAGGTAACAATGTTTAAAAACAAGAAATCTCAAAAATCAAGAAGATAAAAATGCAATTAAAAGGCAAATAAAATAAATAAACATATCACAGCTAAGTGGAAAGGCTCAAGCCAAAGTAGACAGAACAACATATGCAAGGTGCAATACCAATGGCTGAAGGCCACAATTAAGTTTCAAAATTTTAAAATATATTACCATAATCTTTTAAAGGCAGAAGGCAGCAATGTTTAAGCTTGAAAGATGAATTTAAGAATTAATTGCAAAATTTTTAAGAAAAAGAAAAATAACCTTAAGCCTCAATTTTTAAGCAGCAGAAAACATCCAGATTGAGATTTTCACTCTGCAGCGGAGTGTGCGCTGATATGAAACTTCCTGGCAGATTAAAACTGTGTGCCCGACCGAGACTCGAAATCGGGACCTTTGCCTTTCGCGGGCAAGTGCTCTACCATCTGAGCTACCGAAGCACGACTCACGCCCGGTACTCACAGCTGTACTTCTGCCAGTACCTCGTCTCCTACCTTCCAAACTTTACAGAAGCAGGAGAGCTTCTGTAAAGTCTGGAAGGTAGGAGACGAGGTACTGGCAGAAGTAAAGCTGTGAGTACCGGGCGTGAGTCGTGCTTCGGTAGCTCAGATGGTAGAGCACTTGCCCGCGAAAGGCAAAGGTCCCGAGTTCGAGTCTCGGTCGGGCACACAGTTTTAATCTGCCAGGAAGTTTCAGCAGAAAACATAATTAAACAACGGTGGCACTCAGAAGCCTCCGGGGAAGTCGGTCTGCCCTCGTTCACCTAGGCGAAACAGGTGGTGAGCCCAACTACACTTGATCTGTCCGAACCCAACCAGGATGTCTATTCTGTATCTTTCCGCTATTGTGCCGATCGTTTCGGTACTCAAGAGCATCGAATGGTCTAGTACTCGAATTAGAGCCCCAGTATTGTTCAGTATGCATTTCGGTAGCTATACGCCCGCATCTCGTGGTCGTGCGGTAGCGTTGTCGCTTCCCACGCCCGGGTTCCCGGGTTCGATTCCCGGCGGGGTCAGGGATTTTCTCTGCCTCGTGATGGCTGGGTGTTGTGTGCTGTCCGTATGTTAGTTAGGTTTAAGTAGTTCTAAGTTCTAGGGGACTGATGACCGTACATGTTAAGTCCCATAGTGCTCAGAGCCATTTGAACCATTTTGGTAGCTATACCGTTTGGGTCTAGAGAACTGAAGCGCTGTTGACGGTTCACATCGCTCAAGCCAATCAAAAGGAAGCTGCTGAAGATCCGCGCATGCGCACTGCAGCGAACACAGCGCCACGAACACAAAGCGAGTAGCAGACGAAACAGTATAGCTATTCTTCGATGTACCGAAAATTGCGTTTACGTTGCCATAACGAATGACACCGCATTCCATCGAGCTGACGTGCCCGCCCTCATCTCTTATGCCTCCCCCTTAACAGTATCTGGCCCAGTATATCCATCTCCATGATTCTCAGCTGGAATTCATGCAAATTTTTTCAGTTTTCCTGACCGCATGTTTCCATGCATGCATAATAACGACAGCGTATTTACTGTATTCTGCAGATTGTCGTAAATGATGCATTACGTAATCTTATTCTCATTCACACTGACATCGTGTTTTGGATTTTAGGTTTCGGATAATAAGTTAGGAATAGTGTGTAGTACCACATTGTACTAATACATCTATAAAAACAGCCGAAATATTGATTCTGAGAGTTTCAAATAATAAGATAAACTGAATGCAGTTACGACTCGCTCCTAGAGATCCATATGGTTAAGTAGCCCACTTCCCCATATGATACGTCCACGTTTTGGGTCTTAAAAACAAAATTGAGAAAACGCATTTTCGAGAGCTCCTGCAGTTCTTCGAAGTTTATAACACGCATCTCATGAATGAAAATGTTTCGTATATGCTGCTAAAGTCTAAAAATATTTCGGCAGAGATCTTTCATCTCTGTCTACTGTGATTGAGGATTCGATCACAGATAAATACTCGTAACAAGCAAGAATATAAAGATGACTGCTGCTAGTTACATTCCCAGTAATTTAAGTTGTCCTCTTAGATTCCTGTCTAACCGCATACTCGGTAATCTCTACATATTCTGAAGAATTGGTGAATTATTTCTGACAAGAAAAAATATGAAGGTCAGTGTCGGTTGTTTCACTCACAGCAATTTCTTCTCCAGCAATTTCATATTTCGTTTCTTAAACACACAGAAATCATGAAATTATGGAGGAAGTGCGCTCTTACATGTAAGGAATAACGAATATTGCAGAAAAATCTTAATTTACACGAATAACATTTTCTTAGCACGTGTTGCATATATGAAATGGAAAAAAAAAAAAAATTGCACCCCATGCGCTCCCAAACTCGTATCCTTTCATGTCGCATTCCCACACGCTAAGCACTTGGCCACAATTAATAACAAACCCATGGTGCTCAAATCTGTTACTATTGCGTTGAGGAACGTAGTCTGACTTCGTTGCCAAACGGTGCTGTGTAAGTCATAAATGTATGATAGTTTGGAAGTTTTCCCATATCAGGCTTCACATAACTGCTTTCCATTGTTACTTGAAAGTTGTAAACACGTTTCAATAGTTACTAACTAAGCCATTTGTGGGAAAAAGTACACAAAATCACTAGTAACGTCAATTCACACTCATGTAATATACGTAAGCACAGCCGATGTCTTGATATTTACTGATCTTTAAACTGTTATTTGCATAAAAGTAACACGTATTTTGAGAGAATATTGACCGAATTTTTTTTACGTGATCATTCACAGTAACAACCTAACCTACCCATATTTCTAAGAAAGGAAAATAGTCTATTATGAACTCACTTTCCAACAGGATGCATCCTCTGGTGCTTCTTTAGTAACACAATCAGAAAATGCAAAGCTAAAACCGCTAAATATGTTTAAAATAACAAATTATACGTGTACATAAACCACAGCTCACCGATCGACAGGGCCACACCGAAATCCAAAACCTCTCGGTACAATTGATGTAAAATCGGTGGGAGGACCGTTCGGTAACAGGTCTCAGAAGCTTACTGAATAGGATATTTCGATGAAGAACCGAAAATGACGTCACTACCGAAACAAACCCACTACACTGATCGATATGAACGATACAGAATAGGGCCCCAGGGGACAGCCACGGACCGACCGACACAACGACTTACTTCCCATCAATCAGTACATGATAAACACAAAAGGTTACAAACGTGACAATCCACAAGGGACCCAGCCGACTGCACAACGGGGAGATAACTTCCCTCGTCTGCAACAACCGACCGACTGCCTGCAGACCCCCTTGCCGGAAACTATATCCACCAAACCAAAGATAGTACACGGCGCAAATATCGATATACATCACTGCTGCCACACGTAGAAATAAGAAGAACCACGACATAACCGCAAGAAGGGCGGGAAAATCAAACACAGATAGACAGTGAAGCTCACGAAAACGCATGAAAGGGCTTGTAGGCGATGATGTCTCGGTCAACGAAGCTTTCCAGTCCTGAGACGTTTGGAACTCCCGTACCACCTCTTACTGTGGCAACTGTAAGCCATCCATTCCCAAGGGTAAATGTATCATTAATGTCAATGCTAAAATTCAGTTTACATCCACAAAAAACTGCGGGTCCATCTAGTAGAGAATGTGCAGCAACGGATTTTACAGTATTCTTCTTCTTGTCTGCAGCTAATGTTGTCATTTCCACGTCTTCTATGGTCTTATATATGTATTGATGTGTAGAGGCACGAAGATATATTACATACCAGATAGGACTGAGAGCTCGTTTTTCTTGCAGAGGCCTGTTGCCATTACCTATAGGTAACTTGCGGCGTACAAACCTGCAGCTAATATTCGAAGCGAGAGCCCTTCCTGTATGGTTCTAATTGGCTCATTTCATAAGCAATAGTAAAGAGTGAGGAAAAATAATCGGAAACGAAAAACTGAAAATCACACTTGAGTCTACAAAATGAGTAACCTAGGAATGAGTGTTTCAATTTCTAACATCTGTACCTACAATTTTTTTCTTAAAATGTATTGGAACCCTTTGTGGCGCCGTGGTACAGCAATCTTATATTTCGATTAATACAGGGTGAAAAGTGTTTAAACTGACAAACTCTGGGCCCGCATCTCGTGGTCGTGCGGTAGCGTTCTCGCTTCCCACGCCCGGGTTCCCGGGTTCGATTCCCGGCGGGGTCAGGGATTTTCTCTGCCTCGTGATGGCTGGGTGTTGTGTGCTGTCCTTAGGTTAGTTAGGTTTAAGTAGTTCTAAGTTCTAGGGGACTGATGACCATAGATGTTAAGTCCCATAGTGCTCAGAGCCATTTGACAAACTCTGGGAGGTTGTAGGGGACATCAAAACAAATATTTTTCCCTAATGTCATTTTTTCCTATGAGCATTATTTAAACCGGTGGAGGTCGTATTAAGCTCTTCACTTGTTAGAGGTTGTATTACGATCTTCAGTAGTTAGAGGGCGTATTACGGTCTTCAGTTGTAGACAACTGCTGTCCACCCGTGTAGTAGTGCATTGCCTCTGTTTACTAATGGAGCGATACACCTGGAGTGAGTACACTGAGCCAGCCGGAGTGGCCGTGCGGTTCTAGGTGCTGCAGTCTGGAGCTGAGCGGCCGCTACGGTCGCAGGTTCGAATCCTGCCTCGGGCATGAATCTGTGTGATGTTCTTAAGTTAGTTAGGTTTAATTAGTTCTAAGTTCTAGGCGACTGATGACCTCAGAAGTTAGGTCGCATAGTGCTGAGAGCCATTTGAGTACATTGACATGCTTGGTGCGCACTACGTAACGCACCACAACGGACGAGCTGTGCAGCGGGTTTATCAACAACAATATCCTAATCGGCGTATCCCGCATCATGCGACATTTGCTGCTGTGTACCAACGTCTGCGTGAGAGCGGGTCATTTAGCAGATTACCTGGACAGGGACGCCGTCGCACGGTAAGAACGCTGCAATTTGAGGAAGCTGTCTTGCAGAATGTGGAGCGGGATCCTTCAATCAGCACTCATGCAAAGAACAGTCCGTCGAGAGCAAGTGTTACGTCCATTTCATTTACAGCGTGTCCACAACCTGAAACCAGTTGGTTATCCACCCAAAGCACAGTTTTCGCAGTGATACCTGGGACACTGTGAAATGCATTTCCATTCTCTGTGTTGTTTACCGATGAAGCAACGTTCGGGCGTGCTGGATTCTTCATCATGCACAATTCGCATGTTTGGAGTGAGGATAACCCACATGCCACATTTACTAGCGCTCATCAAGTGCGGTTCTTCGCTAGTGTGTGGGTCGGTGTCGTTGGGGACTGTTTAATTGGGCCGTATCTGCTACGTAGGCCATTAAATGGCAGGCACTATTACAATTTTCTCGCCAGAGTATTGCCGGAAATGCTGGAAAACGTCCCACTCCCTACAACACAAGGCATATGGTTCCGACATGACGGGGCGCCGGCACATTTCAGTCGTCGTGTGCGTCGATTCCTGGATGGACGGTTCCCAGAAACGTGGATTGGCAGAGCTGGTCCTGTACCGTGGCCTGCTCGATCCCCAGATATTTCCCCTCTGGAATTTTTTGTTGGTTTAATTGTCGCCAGAGAAATCTTCCTCTGCCGATTTAAATACTCCTCATAGGAAAAGACATTAGGGAAAAATATTTGTTTCGATGCCCCCTACAACTTACTAGAGTTTGTCGGTTTAAATACTTTTCACCCTGTGTTAACACACAGTCCTAAATTCCACAGTGTTCGTTGTTGTTTTAAAAACGACTCGTTTCACCTGGGTAGGGCATCATCAGGTTATCTAGTGCGATGTCGGTTATCAGTCATAACGGCGTACAATAAGACCACTCTCATAAATTGTAAACATAATACTGGTACCTTATGATGGCCTACTGGGAAGAAACGCGTCGTTTTTAGATGGGTAAAGAGCACTGTGCAATCTAGGACTGCTTTTAATATTAATTTATTTACGGTGCTACTTTTCTTAGACGTTTGTCCGCCTTACGCAGTCGGCAGTCCTGTTGGCATGTATGTTGTGTTGAAAGTGTCTGACACGTGAAAGTGACATATATTTCGTACAGTATTCGCCTACAGTTCTTCGAAGTATGGGATACAAGTGCTGCGTTCCCTTTTGCCAGGGAAATTATAAATCCCAAAAAGACATTAAAGTGCACATGTTTCGATTTCCCAAATGTGTGAAGTTGAGAAATCGCTGGACTGCAGCTATTTCCAAACAGGAATTTGTGTCTACGCATCATTCAAGGGTAAGTAAATGACAAAAAATTTGCAGCGTGTTATTTATTTCCTTTGCACCACATTTACCAATTGTTTTTAAAAGCAGTTATGTATGATGTACCAGTATCATTTGTTTCTTAATTCTGGACCATGGCTGCGAGTTTAATACGAAGCTGGCTGTGAAATGTCTCTCATATTTGCAACTATTGTCACACAGAATAGTTTTATTAATTAGTGTGACTCGAAAATGTTTAGTATTCCTTAACATTCCTACCAGATTATTGAGTTTCCAGTACTTTTATTTGGAAGAGCTAGAGAATGACTTTTTTCAGTTTTACATATACAGCTATTCGGAAATAATTTCAATTTGAGTAAACTACCTTAGAAAATTGCTTTAATGAATTCAGTGTTCGACAGATTAAGCAGTATAGAAAACACAATTTCGAAGTAAGTGCATTATGATTAAATTAACAGCACTCTGTGACACGAATTTGAACCAAGGATATAGGAGAAACAATATTTTCATGTTAAAGGTTCTAAAGTTCTGGAGAAACAGGGAAGTAAAGTTATTTTTCCGATTTTTTGATTTATTAAGCATTATGTCAGGAGGTGCTCCATTTCGTCGAATGGTTTGAGTTTCGTGTGAGATCAGCAAATTATTAAGTGGAGAGGAAAATTTACGAAAATAACCAGGGAAACAAATTCTTAAATTCTGTAGGAGCTTCAGCTGCTTTATTTATAAGCGAAAACGTCTGCTTGTTTTTGCATATTGCCGATTTTTTTACTGCAAGAAAGCGTAGCTCCTGAGGTAAAAGACAGAATTTAAAATTACAGTTTGTTGGTTGGTTGGTTTGGGGAAGGAGACCAGACAGCGTGGTCATCGGTCTCATCGGATTAGGGAAGGATGGGGAAGGAAGTCGGCCGTGCCCTTTCAGAGGAACCATCCCGGCATTTGCCTGGAGTGATTTAGGGAAATCACGGGAAATCTAAATCAGGACGGCCGGACGCGGGATTGAACCGTCGTCCTCCCGAATGCGAGTCCAGTGTCTAACCACTGCGCCACCTCGCTCGAATTACAGTTTGTATTCAAGCCTAGAAACGCGTGTTCAAGGCAAATCGTCAAAATAATTTTACATAGGGCTGTTTTGTTCAGATACTTTACGCAATGATATAAATTTCCATACTTTCATTACAAGGACATGTAGGAGAGGAAAACACGAGTATCTCTATGCGGTCTCAGCTCTAAATCTAGTAAAGTGCGTATATCTGCAGAGTGCTTAACAGGAGCGTTCCGTTACAGACCCGGCCATCAGTATGTGACGTCACAAGTGTGCGCGCGGGCCTGTAGTCTAGTTGGTGTTGGCTGAGTTCCCCCCCCCCCCCCCTGTTCCCCCCCGCTATGTGGAACCATGGGCCAGACGGCCATCGCCGCTGAGGGACTCGTTGCCGCGCCCCCACCGGTGATCGAACAGCGCAGCGATGCCGGCCACGTCGCAGAACCTCGGTGAGCCCCTGGGGTCGGCTCACGTGACGCGCACACCGGCCATGCGGCTCAAGTCTTGGCCGGGTTCCCGAGCTGTGCGGGCCATCAGTCACTGCACTGTAGAATATGAGAGTTGCCCAGAAAGAAAATCACCGCATCTTTTTTCTCAGCCGAAAACAATGCTACTTTAGTGTCTGCCTGGAGTGGCAAAGATACGTTGGAATTGGTAGCAGGACCTGAGCGGGGTGTGACGCAAGATCTGATGGCCGAGAAAAGATTAGTCTCAAAGTAAGGCGCCAGCGATCTTGAAGATTACTTGTCTTTACTCTCCACACTGAGGCAGGCACCATCTACTGCTCTCATAGCAAGTAGCTACGTAATTAAGTTCACAATACAATTCACAAATCCACAGTGCAATCCAAATCGTAACTAAGTTCTAACCCCAGGGTTGTCATATAAAAGCTATACAATAACGCTTCGATATTAACACAGGTAACAAGCAAGAGCGAGTGGCCGTGGCGTCATGTCTGTGCTCCCGTTATATCTTGTGACCACAGAGGGAGATGCAGGCAAGAACTGTTGAATGGCGCGACGTCTTCAGCCGGAGATAACGCCGACCACCGCGCATGTGCGGCCGGGCTGAGCGACGGCAGGGCGCGCGTGATTCGATTAGGTCCGCGGACATAGCAGCTACGAATGCGAAATGCTACGTATCTATTATTTGAAGTCTCCTGAGTGACCGCGCCAAAATTCCGTGACTCCTTACAGCTGCAGGACAGTTTCACATTGCCTTTTGTAGGTGATGTACGTTACAAAAAAATGGTTCAAATGGCTCTGAGCACTATGGGACTCAACTGCTGAGGTCATTAGTCCCCTAGAACTTAGAACTAGTTAAACCTAACTAACCTAAGGACATCACAAACATCCATGCCCGAGGCAGGATTCGAACCTGCGACCGTAGCGGTCCTGCGGTTCCAGACTGCAGCGCCTTTAACCGCACGGCCACTTCGGCCGGCCTGTACGTTACAAGCAACGTATAGTCACTGACTGGATTTCTCACTGCAAAGAAAGGAACTGTGGGGACTATTCACAAACGCTGGTGCAAAGTCTATGGAGCATCTGCTGTCGACAGAAGTACAGTTAGTCACTGCCCATGGAGGGTGAGGTCATCAGAAGGCGGTTCGGCGGAGCTCCGCGATTTGCAGCGGTCGAGCAGACCATCCTCGGCTGTTACACCTGACATGTTTCAGCGAGCTGATGTCATTCGCGAGGACAGACGCATTACGACTCGGCAGCTGAGGAAGTGTGGATGCAATTATCCCCACTCTTGGATATTCAAAAGTGTGTGCAATATGAGTCCCACGATGTCTAACGGTGGATCACAAATCACACAGAAAGAAAAAACATTTTTTCTTGATTTGTTGTAACGTATTGAAGCTGAGAGGGAGGCCTTCTTGCCCCGAATAATGACAGGTGATGAAACCCGGGTTCACCATTTTGAGGACGAAATAAAACGACAGGCGATGGAATGGCGCTATTTCTACTCCCCACAGAAGAAAAAGTTCAAAGAACTGCTTACGCCGATAAGGTCATGATACCGTGTTCTGAGACTGTGAAGGTGTGATTCTCATTGATGTGATGCCAAGAGTTGCTACCATTACTTCAGAACCATATGTCAAAACTCAAGAGGCGCTTCCGGCGACTTAGGCGCTACAGTAACCCAGGAGATGTTTTGCTGCAACACGATAACGCTTAGCCCCACACAAGTCTGAATACTGCTGAACACATCGAAATAGAGGGTTGTATAGTGTTACTCCATCCACCTTACAGCCATGATCTAGCCCCCGCGGACTTCCACTTGTTTGTGCCATTAGAGGTTGACGTTGTGGAAGACATTTTGAGGACGATGTGGGGGTGATTTACACAGTGAAGCACTGCCCCCGCCACCAGGACAAGGATTGGTACCGACAGGGCATACACGCCATTGGTTCGCGCTGGAGGAACGCCGTAGGACGGGATGGAGATTGAGTGAAAAAATAGGATGAATCGATGAAACATCATTCTATCGTGTTTGTAATTCTCATTATGTTCAATAAAGAATTGTTGAAGAAAAAAATATGGTGCTTTACTTTCTGGACAACCATTGTGTTACTCTCAATATAATACTGCTGTACCACCACGAGGCACCGGGTGGTATAAATTTTAATAAAAAATTGTAGGTGTTTGTACACTGTTGTTTCACAGGCTGATCTGAGAATGGGTTATAAATAAAACCCCGAAACTAGTCATTATCGAATAATAAAAAAGAGTTATTTTGCAACTTAAGCTGTTTGTCGAATTGAAATAGTATGCATAAATGTTAAATACTGGAAGACACGCACACACCTAGGTTGTTAATTTTGTAGAATCTGCAGTCGTCTACAATTGTAGACTCAGGACACACTGTAGAGGCCACCGTGCAGCGCGAGAGTGGAAGTTGTGTCACAGGAAACAGGAACTTTGCAATAATGCAACGCCCGTGTACGCAGCGAAAACTTTCAGTGAAGGCAAAATATCTGAAGTGCCTCCACAAAGTCACGTAGCAGGCTTACAGTCATAATGTGAATCGAGAGCACTTCTTTTATCACTGCTGAATGGGTGACGTATTTCGACAGATACGTTTTCTAACGGCGACTTACCGTTGGTTGAGCACTGGTAGAGATAGACAACGCGTACGTGCCACTATGTATTCAGACAATTTGCATAGTGTGTATATATTTTATTTCGAAAGGTTCGTTAACACCTGTAATACTTTAGTCTCAAGGGTTATCATATGGTGTGCTTGTAGTATCATGACTTCGAATTTAGTTTGAAATACGTTCTGAAGATGGACTACACCATAAAGCAGCAAAAATCAGTTAGGGTCGAAACGACGCGGCATATTAAACAAAGGAAAGTTGACAAATCGGGCCGTAGCTGAGGACTGCCTGGAAAACGGACACAAAATGCAGCTCTAAAACATGAGAGTCTTGGCTCTTGGTTTGACATAATGGGATTCCGTTGTAAGGGAGGCGGCTGAGATTAGAATGAACAGCAATAGTCTTAACAGAGGCCGGGGGTGTATATTTAGTAGGGTGTGGGGGTGCGCTTCGGATGTCGAAAGAGAGCAAAAACAGATGCTTGACACTTGTAGGAAGGCGGGAGCGGCAACTTGCAACTTCAAACGTGACGCCGAACCCTCGCCCCCTCTGAAGTCACTCGGTCCCGCTCGGAACCAACGAAATGTAAGGACCTTGCAACGAACTTGTGACGTCACGCTAGTCAGCTTGTCCGCCACGCTTCGTGAACGATCGACTCCGTGCAGTAGACACGAAAAATCAACATCTAATTCTAAAGGTACCCACTAAGGGTGTTAACTTTGTAGTGTGCTATCGAGAACATGCATGCTCTTCAGCACAGAGTCCAAAATTTTGAGCCTCGTCTGACATAGTTACTCGCTCCCCGCCGGACACGGCTGCTGGGACTCGTGAGACCTGCAGTGTCACGTGACGTGACGTACGTGCCACGGCCTGTCTTTCTCGTGGGCCTCGGTCCCTCCGCAGGCCGCAGCTACTAAGAGCTGCCCAGTTCACCTTTCGCACACGCGTCGTTTTGACCCTCTATGATTGGTGCCAGTGTTTTTTTTTTTTTTTTGTCTTTATTGTGATTTTGATCACCTTACACAAGGCGGGCTGTCAGCAGCAGAGTACGCCGCTCTTCAGGCTTGAGGGTTACAATAAGTAATACATATAGGTGGCACAGAGAATACAAACAAAACGGCGGGCATAAATGAAGACACTAAAAGACAAAATACATGGAGCCGTTCACGCTGGACGAGAAACATCACTGACACTAGTTGACACGGCGCACACAACACGGATTATGGCGACGGTACACGTGAACAGTGGTGGCGTGACGGCGAACAAACACTGAACACAAAACGAAGGCACACACACGAGACACTGATGGCGATGATCTCCGGCGCGCGAATGTTCACTGAGCGTGTGCGAGTCCGGGGACCTGCCAAGAGAGGAGGGTGAGGAAGGGGAGTGGGAGAGCGAGAGGGGAGAGCAGAGATGCCGTGGGCAGGGGAGATACGGGGAGGGAGGAAAGGGGAGGGGAAGCCTGGGGGAAAAAAGGTGGAAGGAGGGGACAGGGGGAAAGGAAAGAGAAGGGAGGGAGGGTGCCTAAAGGAAAGGACACCGGAAGTGGGGGGGGGCAGGATCAAAGTGGATAAGAGGGGTAGATGGAGGGGAGGAGGACATAATCAGGGAGGGGGAGCTGGCAGAAGCCACCTTGGGAGAGGGTAAGGAGGGTGGAGAGATGGAGACCGGGTGGGATGTGGGAATACAGGCACGGCAGTGGGCGGGGGTGGGAGAGGAAGGGTGAGACAAGCGGATGAGGAGGATCGAGTTTGCGGGAGGTGTACAGGATCCGTATCCTTTCAAGGAAAAGGAGGAGGTGGGGGAGGGGGATGAGATCATACAGGATCCGCGTGGGAGAAGGGAGACGGATGCGAAAGGCGAGGCAGAGAGCATGGCGTTCAAGGATTTGTAGGGATTTATAAAAGGTAGGGGGGGGGCGAAGATCCAGACCGGATGGGCGTAACAAAGGATAGGGCGGATGAGGGATTTATAGGTGTGGAGGATGGTGGAGGGGTCCAGACCTCACGTACGGCTTGAAAGGAGCTCGAGGAGACGGAGTCGGGAGCGTGCCTTTGCTTGGATTATCGGGAGATGGGGAGTCCAGGAGAGGCGACGGTCGAGGGTGACGCCAAGGTACTTAAGGGTGGGAGTGAGGGCGAGAGGACGGCCATAGATGGTGAGATAGAAATCAAGGAGGTGGAAGGAAGGTGTGGGTTTGCTTACAATGATCGGCTGGGTTTTGGAGGTATTGACCTTGAGCAACCACTGGTTGCACCAAGCAGTGAACTGGTCAAGATGGGATTGGAGAAGGTGTTGGGAGCGCTGCAGGGTGGGGGCAAGGGCAATGAATGCGGTGTCATCGGCAAACTGGAGAAGGTGGACGGGGGGTGACGGCGGCGGCATATCCGCCGTATACAAAAGGTACAGAAGGGGCGAGAGGATGGAGCCTTGGGGCACACTGGCGGAGGGGAAAAATGTGTAGGTGTTATGGATGGTGACATAGGAAGGACGGTGGGAGAGAAAGGACCCGATCAGACGGACGTAGTTAATGGGAAGGGCGAAGGTTTCGAGCTTGAAGAGGAGACCGGAATGCCATACGCGGTCATAAGCTCGTTCAAGGTCAAGGGAGAGGAAGATTGCGGAGCGACGGGAATGAAGCTGGTCGGAAAGGAGATGAGTGAGGTGAACGAGAAGATCGGTGGAAGAGAAGAATGGCCGAAAGCCACACTGGGTAACGGGAAGGAGGCGGTGCTGGCGGAGATGCTGGTGGAGGTGCCAGTGGCTGCAACCAGGCCTATATAAGTGGAAAATGCTGCAAGTCCCGGCTGTCACTGGTTTTCATTCATTACGATGGTGGCGGAGGTAGTCGTCCGAAGCTCGAGAATTTCATTAAAATTGACGAGACTTGAAAATCTAGAAGATTTTTGTTTCGGCGTAAAGTCAAGCGCCGGCACGACAGTTGGGAACGTTAGAGCAGAGAGGGCTGTGCAGAAGACGTCAGCCAATTGCACGCTAACCGACTCCTCTCCAGGACGACAACGCGACGGCAGCGGCCTCTGGGGGAAGACAACATAAGCGACGCTCCCCAGTGATCGCGGCCCAGTTCTACAGAAGCGTCAAGACCAGCGACCTGGATAGAAGCATCCACTGTATTCCTTCACTTGTATTAGGAATTGTATATACTGAAGGACATTGATTATATTGCATGTCGCCTTTTGCTTGCAACAAATCTATGTATTTCTCAAAGGTATTGTCATTGATGCATTTAGTAATAAAACTCTTTAATACGATTTCCCCCATGAACCTTGCCGTTGGTGGGGAGGCTTGCGTGTCTCAGCGATACAGATGGCCGTACCGTAGGTGCAACCACAACGGAGGGGTATCTGTTGAGAGGCCAGACAAACATGTGGTTCCTGAAGAGGGGCAGCAGCCTTTTCAGTAGTTGCAGGGGCAACAGTCTGGATGATTGACTGATCTGGCCTTGTAACATTAACCAAAACGGCCTTGCTGTGTTGGTACTGCGAACGGCTGAAAGCAAGGGGAAGCCACAGCCGTAATTTTTCCCGAGGACATGCAGCTTTACTGTATGATTAAATGATGATGGCGTCCTCTTGGGTAAAATATTCCAGAGGTAAAATAGTCCCCCATTCGGACCTCCGGGCGGGGACTACTCAAGAGGACGTCGTTATCAGGAGAAAGAAAACTGGTATTCTACGGATCGGAGCGTGGAATGTCAGATCCCTTAATCGGGCAGGTAGGTTAGAAAATTTAAAAAGGGAAATGGATAGGTTAAAGTTAGATATAGTGGGAATTAGTGAAGTTCGGTGGCAGGAGGAACAAGACTTTTGGTCAGGTGATTACAGGGTTATAAATACAAAATCAAATAGGGTAATGCAGGAGTAGGTTTAATAATGAATAAAAAAATTGGAGTGCGGGTTAGCTACTACAAACAGCATAGTGAACGCATTATTGTGGCCAAGATAGACACAAAGCCCATGCCTACTACAGTAGTACAGGTTTATATGCCAACTAGCTCTGCAGATGATGAAGAAATTGATGAAATGTATGACGAGATAAAAGAAATTATTCAGGTAGTGAAGGGAGACGAAAATTTAACAGTCATGGGTGACTGGAATTCGTCAGTAGGAAAAGGGAGAGAAGGAAACATAGTAGGTGAATATGGATTGGGGGGAAGAAATGAAAGAGGAAGCTGCCTTGTAGAATTTTGCACAGAGCATAACTTAATCATAGCTAACACTTGGTTCAAGAATCATAAAAGAAGGTTGTATACCTGGAAGAATCCTGGAGATACTAAAAGGTATCAGATAGATTATATAATGGTAAGACAGAGATCTAGGAACCAGGTTTTAAATTGTAAGACATTTCCAGGGGCAGATGTGGATTCTGACCACAATCTATTGGTTATGAACTGCAGATTGAAACTGAAGAAACTGCAAAAAGGTGGGAATTTAAGGACATGGGACCTGGATAAACTGAAAGAACCAGAGGTTGTACAGAGTTTCAGGGAGAGCATAAGGGAACAATTGACAGGAATGGGGGAAAGAAATACAGTAGAAGAAGAATGGGTAGCTCTGAGGGATGAAGTAGTGAAGGCAGCAGAAGATCAATTAGGTAAAAAGACGAGGGCTAATAGAAATCCTTGGGTAACAGAAGAAATATTGAATTTAATTGATGAAAGGAGAGAATATAAAAATGCAGTTAATGAAGCAGGCAAAAAGGAATACATACGTCTCAAAAATGAGATCGACAGGAAGTGCAAAATGGCTAAGCAGGGATGGCTAGAGGACAAATGTAAGGATGTAGAGGCTTCTTTCACTAGGGGTAAGATAGATAGATACTGCCTACAGGAATATTAAAGAGACCTTTGGAGAGAAGAGAACCACTTGTATGAATACCAAGAGCTCAGATGGCAACCCAGTTCTAAGCAAAGAAGGGAAGGCAGAAAGGTGGAAGGAGTATATAGAGGGTTTATACAAGGGCGATGCACTTGAGGACAATATTATGGAAATGGAAGAGGATGTAGATGAAGATGAAATGGGAGATACGATACTGCGTGAAGAGTTTGACAGAGCACTGAAAGACCTGAGTCGAAACAAGGCCCCGGGAGTAGACAACATTCCATTAGAACTACTGATGGCCTTGGGAGAGCCAGTCATGACAAAACTCTACCATCTGGTGAGCACGATGTATGAGAACGGCGAAATACCCACAGACCTCAAGAAGAATATAATAATTCCAATCCCAAAGAAAGCAGGTGTTGACAGATGTGAAAATTACCGAACTATCAGTTTAATAAGTCACAGCTGCAAAATACTAACGCGAATTCTTTACAGACGAATGGAAATACTGGTAGAAGCGGACCTCGGGTAAGATCAGTTTGGATTCCGTAGAAATGTTGGAACACGTGAGGCAATACTAACCTTGCGACTTATCTTAGAAGAAATATTAAGAAAAGGCAAACCTACGTTTCTAGCATTTGTAGACTTAGAGAACTTTTGACAACGTTAACTGGAATACCCTCTTTCAAATTCTGAAGGTGGCAGGGGTAAAATACAAGGAGCGAAAGGCTATTTACAATTTGTACAGAAACCAGATGGCAGTTATAAGAGTCGAGGGGCATGAAAGGGAAGCAGTGGTTGGGAAAGGAGTGAGACAGGGTTGTAGCCTCTCCCCGATGTTATTCAATCTATATATTGAGCAAGCAGTAAAGGAAACGAAAGAAAAATTCGGAGTAGGTATTAAAATTCATGGAGAAGAAGTAAAAACTTTGAGGTTCGCTGATGACATTGTAATTCTGTCAGAGACAGCAAAGGACTTGGAAGAGCAGTTGAACGGAATGGACAGTGACTTGAAAGGAGGATATAAGATGAACATCAACAAAAGCAAAACGAGGATAATGGAATGTAGTCAAATTAAATCGGGTGATGTTGAGGGGATTAGATTAGGAAATGAGACACTTAAAGTAGTAAAGGAGTTTTGCTATTTAGGGAGTAAAATAACTGATGATGGTCGAAGTAGAGAGGATATAAAATGTAGACAGGCAATGGCAAGGAAATCGTTTCTGAAGAAGAGAAATTTGTTAACATCGAGTATAGATTTAAGTGTCAGGAAGTCGTTTCTGAAAGTATTTGTATGGCGTGTAGCCATGTATGGAAGTGAAACATGGACGATAACCAGTTTGGACAAGAAGAGAATAGAAGCTTTCGAAATGTGGTGGTACAGAAGAATGCTGAAGATAAGGTGGGTAGATCACGTAACTAATGAGGAGGTATTGAATAGAAGAGAAGTTTGTGGCACAACTTGACTAGAAGAAGGGATCGGTTGGTAGGACATGTTTTGAGGCATCAAGGGATCACAAATTTAGCATTGGAGGGCAGCGTGGAGGGTAAAAATCGTAGAGGGAGACCAAGAGATCAATACACTAAGCAGATTCAGAAGGATGTAGGTTGCAGTAGGTACTGGGAGATGAAGAGGCTTGCACAGGATAGAGTGGCATGGAGAGCTGCATCAAACCAGTCTCAGGACTGAACACCACAACAACAACACAATACGATTTGCTTGAGTTGTTGTCTAGCGATCCCAGAAGCAGGTTTCTTAGGCACGCAGTATTTGACGAGTAGCCTGGATACAACAGTTTTATTCCTAAAAACATTATTTTGCACGAATATAGTAACTTCAGCACGTATTTACAATAAAAACCCAAAAAATGAACTTATATTCTATTCAGTTCATGGAAAACGTTGTTGAATAACTGTATGTGTCTGCTATTTTCATTTGCTTCATGACACACATCAAAAAAATATCCCGCTGTCCGTAGAATATAGGTAGCCAAAAAGATGATGCGGAGATAGTCATGAATATTTTATCCACGAATCTGGATTTCAGTTTGCCAAAAGTAAATTCCCAAACGCTGCTTCGAAACTTCCAGTCTGTGTGAAAATTTTCCAGTTCGCCTTCCGTCTTTAAGATGCGTACATTTGCGGTGTGCCGGCCACGCTGGCCGAGCGGTTCTAGACGCTTAATTCCGGAACCGCGCTGCTGCTACAGTCGCAGGTTCGAATCCTGCCTCGGGCATGGATATGTGTGGTGACCTTAGGTTAGTTAGGTTTAAGTAGTTTTATGTCTAAGGGGCTGATGACCTCAGATGTTAAGTCCCATTGTGCTTAGAGCCGTTTGTGGTGTGAGTAGGAAAATAACACAGTTCAGAACAATTCTTTCAAGAAAAATTTCTGTTTTTTTTTCATTTTTTTGTAGAATACGATCTGAATAATGAATAGAAAATAAAGTGATTTATGAACAGGCTTTGAAATTTTTCACCACGTGAATGCCACGTTGTACCCACAATTCGACAAGAAAACGACTTTGGCATGGAGTACTGACTCCTTCATAAATTTAACATGTTTGTCAATCGCAAGTGTGATGCCGTTGCTACACCATGAGGCCAGTTATGTGCGAAGTGCATGTGGATCCAGTATAAACTCACATAGGCCAGATGGTTTTAGGTCCTTTGAGGCTACGCTGATGTCCTGTAGTACTGAAGTTGTCCATCGTGTGGGATGTGAGGTTTATATAAACTGTCTGTAAAAAGTGGCTAAAAGTGTACCAATTGCTGTTAAGCCGAAAAAATAGGGAACAGCGTTGTATCCACGAGGAAGACTTTTCAGACGCTCGCCTTTATCCAGCCCTGTGAAACAGGTTTAAGATATTTTCTTATTCTATATTGAAATGATATGCTTCCCTTTACGTGTGCAGCAGTGTTTGTCTGAAATTACAGAAATACTCTCTAAAAATAAGGTTTTTTGTAAAACACTATTCTAAGGTACAACGTGTTCATGTACGTAGGAAAAACTATTCTGTTCAAGTTTAAGAGTGTTACAATCGAGAAAAACTTGTCAATACGGTATTTAATAGGCTGTGAGTTACATTATTACTCAGCTCCACACTAGTAAACAGTAAGTGAAACTGAAGTAAGAAGGAGCATTTTCGAAGACGAGTTAGAGGTCAAAAACATTTTGAAATAGAATCTATTGTCAAATAACCCAAATTTCCACTGCCAAGACAGGAAAAATTGTTACCCTCACTTATAACAGATTTGCTCAGGCATGCAGAGCTCTGCGTACTTCAGTGGATTGAAATCGAACCGAAAACGTCACTTGAAAGCAATGTTAGTAATGTGGATGGACGATAATTGGGAAATATCATTTTCCAACGTGAGGTTGCTCGACCAACAAGCCACACTACAGGAAAACCCTCAGCTAATTTGTCAGTTTATAGTAACAGGAAGCGACGTGTTTACCACAACCTTTGAAAATCCCACTGCATTTTACATTCTCAACGCGCTTGAGGGTGGGCCTGTTATGTTAAAAGGCTGCGGTTTGAAGCGACCACGGCCCATTATCAGGTGTCATTGTTGCAGTCGACTGTTGTAGAGTACCTCGTTAATGATCTTGAAGGCAAATGGGAAAATAGTGACGTAACAGCCATCGGGAAAATAACGGAACAAGTTAATGAAGATCTAGACGTAAGAGAAGCCTTGAAACGTACATTTATGTGCTAGTGTTTCGGTCACGGTGATTGGCCACGCGTGAACAAGCTACTCGCAGAAAATAAAACTTCTGCCTCATTAAGAGCGGGAGGCTCATTTACATCGTTACGGGCTTACTCTTAGACTAATGAGCACAACTGGTGGTGTAGTTACGTTCTGATACAGACATGCGAGTGGTCTGAAAAGGTCAACACAGCAGAGCACACTGGCATGTTCTGTGATCTATTGTGGTCCGACATGAAAATTTTGTTATTAACCATTTAAACGTCTAATGTGGACAGGAAAACGTCGTTTCGTTCTGCGAGGAAGTGCTGAAAGGTAAGCCTCCGAAATTTTGATGTGAAAACTATTAAGGCTTTTTAAATAAAACAAACGTTATTAACATTCTACGTGTTTATTCTTCATGTCTACATATTTGCAGTCCTCTACCGCTGGAGGACTTCCGATTGTAGCGTGTTAGCATGGCGGTGTGTAACGGAACTATGTAGGTGCGTGAGAAGTCGAGTTTCTAACTGCAGAAAATGTCCACACACGGAGCGCCCTCTTCTTCAGCATGACAATGCTAGACCAAACACGAGCGCTGCGACGTCTACAATAATTGGATGCCTCGGGTTCACTCCCATCTATCATCCTTCGCACAATCCCGACGTGGACCATTCCGATTTTCATCTGTTTCCAAAAGTTAAAGAACATATTCGAGAACTTCACTTTAACAATGGTGACGTAGCTCAAGGAGACTTGTGGCTCCGTCAACAGAATCGAACATTCTGCAGTGACGGTATCAACAAACTGATCTCTTGTTAGGAGAAATGTGCCAGGATGACTATTGAGAATCAAATTTGTAGGCATGAAGAATAACGATGTAAACTGTTAATAACTCTTGGTTTATTTTACGAGTTTTAAGAGTTATTACATTAAAAATTCGAATGCATTGCTTTCCAGCACACCCTCGTAGTATGAAGAACATATGACAGCGCTCAGAAATTAGGCCAATGCAGCTTTATACAGCGACCCGTTTAGCAAAAAATGGCTCTGAGCATTATGGGACTCAGCAACTGTGGTCATCAGTCCCCTAGAACTTAGAACTACTTAAACCTAACTAACCTAAGGACATCACACACAGCCATGCCCGAAGCAGGAATCGAACCTGCGACCGTAGCGGTCACGCGGTTCCAGACTGTAGCGCCTAGAACCGCTCGGCCACACCGGCCGGCCCCGCTTAGCAAGTAAATAGCAAGTTCCATAGTCAGAGGTACGGAAGGAAATACAGTTTATTTGACCTGTTTAAATTCAGCTTCATCATTTTAAAAGAGGATAGGGACTATAAACGAGGAACATTCCGACGCTAACTTTAGACTTTCGGATGGATTAATACTGTGTGCGCGACCGGAACTTCGAACAGGCGCAGGACGTATCTGGAACAGTGGTCTTGCAGACTTTGCTGTGCAGGTACGAATCGCGAGCACTTCGTCACTATCCCAGATCTTATTTCGTGAACACCAGAATATGGTCAGATGGAGCAGTATTCACTCGTGAGGTTGTCTTCAGTCTGTATAATGCCCACCATTGGTTGGAGGTTAACCTGCATATCACCCGCGACCGTGAATATCAGGTTCACTTTGGTATCAACATCTAGGAATATTGGTCCCCCTACATGTTGCTTGACTGGTTGACTGGTTTCCTAAATTCATTGCAGGTCATGTGTGTAAATTTCTGGACCAGAACCTCCAGAAGAAACGATATCTCTGGAACACCACAGCCTGGGGTTTGTTCATCATCATAACCATCGTCAAGGATTACGGCTGTCTCGCCTGAGAACTCTCACACCATCTCTTTAAGAGACTCCAACGTCTCTCTTTTCTATTGGGTTAGAATGGGTGTGTTACATAAGACGTAACACACATTTATTTCGTGAATTGTTCAAGACATCGAAACAATGTTTTTGACAATTGATAGTACTCGAGGGGCATGTAATTATTTGTATGGATGATGCTTCGTATTTTGGCATCAGCCGAGATATTGAAAGAAGTAGTGTTTTTAATGGAACTGCATACCTTTCATAGCTCCTTTCAGTAGCTCTTGGAAAGACAACTACAACGATATACTGCATGTTAATAATGCCGTTGAAACCTTTCGCAGAAGACTCTGAGAAATTGGAAAGCAATGCAGCCAGAGTCGGCTACAGTCGTGTAAACACCACGAAGCACAGTGCTAATATGCCATCTCGTTATCTGTTTTTTTTTTTACTTTATTGTCATTTTAAAACCTGTACAAATCAGGTAGGCTGGCAGCGGCACACTACGCCGCTCTTCAGCCATAGCGTTTTACAAGAGTATAAAAAATGGTGAATGACAATGAACAAAATGACGGGCAAAAGAGAGAGGTCACAGAGACACAAAAAACACGGAGTCGTTCACATGTGACGATAACAACACTGAAAACACGTTGGCACGGCGCACAAAACACTGATGAATCCGACGGCACAAGTGAACGTAGTAGTGGGACGGCGGACACAAAAAACACTATACGACGTCACACACACAAGACACAGAAGGCGACGATCTCCGGCGCGCAAATGTTCACTATGCGTGTGCGAGTCCAGGGACCTGCCAAGAGAGGAGGAGGAGGAAGGGGAGTGGGAGAGCGAGAGGGGAGAGCAGAGATGCCACGGGCAGGGGAGATAGGGGGGGAGGGAGGAAGGGGGAGAGGAAGCCTGGGGGAAGAGGGGGAAGGGAGGGGACGGGGAGATGGAAAAAGAAGGGAAGAGAAGAGAAGGGAGGGAGGGTGCCGAAAGGAAAGGACACGGGAAGTGGGGGGCGGGGCAGGGTCAAAGTTGATAGGAGGGGTAGATGGAGGGGACGAGGACATCATCAGGGAGAGGGAGCTGGCGGAAGCCACCTTGGGAGAGGGTAAGGAGGGTGGACAGATGGAGACCGGGTGGGACGTGGGAATACAGGCGCGGCAGCGGGCGGAGGTGGGAGAGGATCGGGGAGACGAGCGGGTGAGGAGGATCAAGTTTACGGGAGGTGTACAGGATCCGTATCCTTTCAAGGAAAAGGACGAGGTGGGGGAAGGGGATGAGATCATACAGGATCCGCGTGGGGGAGGGGAGACGGATGCGATAGGCGAGGCGGAGAGCATGGCGTTCAAGGATTTGGAGGGATTTATAAAAGGGAGGGGGGGCGGAGATCCAAGCCGGATGGGCATAACAAAGGATAGGGCGGATGAGGGATTTATAGGTGTGGAGGATGGTGGAGGGGTCCAGACCCCACGTACAGCCGGAGAGGAGCTTGAGGAGGCTGAGTCGGGAGCGTGCCTTGGCTTGGATTGTCCGGAGGTGGGGAGTCCAGGAGAGGCGACAGTCGAGGGTGACGCCAAGGTACTTAAGGGTGGGGGTGAGGGCGATAGGACGGCCATAGATGGTGATGTAGAAATCAAGGAGGCGGAAGGAAGGGGTGGTTTTGCCTACAATGATCGCCTGGGTTTTGGAGGGATTGCCCTTGAGCAACCACTGGTTGCACCAAGTGGTGAACCAGTCAAGATGGGATTGGAGAAGCTCGTTATCTGCAGTGAGAAAGAGCTACGCTATTAACATGGTAATAGTCCAATACTACTTGCCGAAACTTGCCCTGAAATTTTTCACACAGGATGAATACACAAAAAGAAATTCGCTGTCAAAGACAGCTGCTGAGGCACACCGTAGGGATTTAGAAAATACGAGGTGCATTCAAGTTCTAAGGCCTCCGATTTTTTTTCTCCAGACTGGAAAGAGATAGAAACATGCGCATTGTTTTAAAATGAGGCCGCGTTCATTGACAATACGTCCCAGAGATGGCAGCACCGTACGGCAGATGGAATTTTACCGCCAGCGGCGAGAATGAGAACTGTTTTAAATACTTAAAATTGCGACGTATTCCTTACTTGAACAGCGTGCAGTCATTCGTTTTCTGAATTTTCGTGGTGTGAAACCAATTGAAATTCATCGACAGTTGAAGGAGACATGTGGTGATGGAGTTATGGATGTGTCGAAAGTGTGTTCATGGGTGCGATAGTTTAATGAAGGCAGAACATCGTGTGACAACAAACCGAAACAACCTCGGGCTCGCACAAGCTGGTCTGACGACATGATCGAGAAAGTGGAGAGAATTGTTTTGGGGGATCGCCGAATGACTGTTGAACAGATTGCCTCCAGAGTTGGCATTTCTGTGGGTTCTGTGCACACAATCCTGCATGATGACCTGAAAATGCGAAAAGTGTCATCCAGGCGGGTGCCACGAATGCTGACGGACGACCACATGGCTGCCCGTGTGGCATGGTGCCAAGCAATGTTGATGTGCAACAACAGCATGAGTGGGACTTTCTTTTCGTCGGTTGTGACAGTGGATGAGACGTGGATGCCATTTTTCAATCCAGAAACAAAGCGCCAGACAGCTCAATGGAAGCACACAGATTCACCGCCACCAAAAAAATTTCGGGTAACCGCCAGTGCTGAAAAAATGATGGTGTCCATGTTCTGGGACAGCGAGGGCGTAATCCTTACCCATTGCGTTCCAAAGGGCACTACGGTAACAGGTGCGTCCTAAGAAAATGTTTTAAAGAACAAATTCCTTCATGCACTGCAACAAAAACGTCCGGGAAGGGCTGCGCGTGTGCTGTTTCACCAAGACAACACACCCGCACATCGAGCTAACGTTACGCAACAGTTTCTTCGTGATAACAACTTTGAAGTGATTCCTCATGCTCCCTACTCATCTGACCTGGATCCTAGTGACTTTTGGCTTTTTCCAACAATGAAAGACACTCTCCGTGGCCGCACATTCACCAGCCGTGCTGCTATTGCCTCAGCGATTTTCCAGTGGTCAAAACAGGCTCCTAAAGAAGCCTTTGCCGCTGCCATGGAATCATGGCGTCAGCGTTGTGAAAAATGTGTACGTCTGCAGGGCGATTACGTCGAGAAGTAACGCCAGTTTCATCGTTTTCGGGTGAGTAGTTAATTAGAAAAAAAATCGGAGGCCTTAGAACTTGAATGCACCTCGTAGAATTTAAAATTGCCAAACTCTTAGCGCGCCAGGCGTTTGGAAAAATGTACACGCCTGTCATAGCCGTAGCAAACAGCTTTTGCGCAACACGGCAAGCACATATCCGTGATTGAAGACACATTGGTAAACAGTTAACACGACAAAACGTTATCGTAATTTGTAAAGCGCGTTCCAATTCCGTTGACACTTTCACTGACACAGCTGTTCACAGCTAATAATCGCTCGAATTTGCAACTCGTTTAAATGATTTGCTTTTTCCTTAACGGTAGAGCTGAGTGTCAACAGTAGAGGAAAATCGTAATCAAATTTCTTTGTGTTTTCTTCGTATATACTCTCTAATAGCATATGTTCCAGAGTTTCACAGTAATGAGGTATCCAATTAATTTTTTTCTATTCGCAAAGATAAAATACGAAGAACTTGGTATCCAACCGAAATCATCTACCTCTACAGAAGACCTAATCGCCTGTTATTTACTACCGGTGATTTATTTCTAGGATATTCATTCGAATCATATCAGCGTTTCATTAGAGATGGTGGAAACGTCGGAAGAAAGAGGAAATAACTGACCATTCCGAGAACTGGGGTTCGTACGATGACAACTGCGCTAAGTAAAATACAGAGACAAAGTACAGTACCTTCCTAGACCAACTGAACATCGAGAGCAAGAGCTACAAGTAAGAAAGAAAACACTGTAAAAGTGTTCTATCAAGCGAAGGAGCGATTAAACGCTTAAAGTTAAGCTATGTGCATAGCCGGCTTCGTTTTGCAAAATCTGAACATGAACTGTATAAATGGAAGAAAGATTTAAACACAGTAATAAATGTGTGCCAAAATCAAACTCGCGAAAGTGAGAAAGAAAAACGACTCTAAAGATGCACAACTGCTCGCGAGAGTCATTGCTGCATTAACGAGTCAAATCTACAAGACCAGGCTCTCTGAATTGAAACTGAGATAAAAATTACTGATTTCCAGGCTTCTTCAACCTGGTTAAATATATCAGAAAAGTAGACGGAAAAGGACGTCGCAAATTTACGAAGCATCAAATCATTAATAGGCAGTATTACAGACACATTGGAACCTTCTTGTTATCCCCTGAAATGCTCTCTATGAAGTCAGTCAGTCATGTCTCGTGCAGCAACTGTGTCTCATTTTATCGTTTCGATCGAAAAAGAGGCAGGGTCTCTGCATCAGTCGATGAACGCTATGACACATTTGTACACAACAACGCCTGTGTCAAGTGTCAGTGGATTACTGTTTCCGCAGCTTTATATTTTTCTTCAGGAACCTCAAGGCAAATTAGGGCAAAAAATTAAAAGAAGGCACTGCTTAGCTGCAAAAATCTTCTAATCGACGTAACAAGCTCTGAAAGAACGGGAGAGAGTAATTTCCCATATAACACTATCCCACCGCCTACGCCATTAGCTAATTAACCTATGTCGGTACGTAGATGCTCAATGAAGACTGTAAACTATACTTTGTTAAGCAAAGATTTTTTATTAACAATAAATTATGACCCTACAGACTTCAAAAGTGTGGTGGAGTACTGACATGTAATTTAATTTTGTGACCAGGCGAGATATGCATGTAATGAAAGTCAAAGTCACCATAGTTTCTATTGTTTATAGTAAACACAAAACGAGTGCGGTACCTGTACTGAACTATAACGCGAACGTCTAATAACTTCCTACTCACTGACAAATTATCACAAGAACATGGGACAGTTACAAGTAATGAAAGTTGGCGGACATTCAAGACAAGGAACCGGTAGTTAGGTTACTACATCGTTAACACACTGATCCATTTCCGCGATCTGACGACAGTGACTGTCAAAATTTGAGTTCGTAAAATTATACACGCCAGAATGGCGTGTTTCAGCTACTCCTTAACACCCTAAAGTTTACTGAATACGTTACGACCTTTACAGGCCGAAGCCGATTGTAGATATTACCATTTTTTTCAACAGAGTCGTTATGTTGTCTGCGAATGCTATTGTCGGTGACCATTTTGTCAGACGACGCCCGAGAATCACGAAATCCTAACTAAAGCACACCTTACATCATGCTCTCGTTGCAGCAGCAAAGTGAAATGACTACAACTCGCACCGAATTCTGCGAGCAGAATGCGAAGTGATTCTCCCATTAGTACTGGGCGAAGTGTCTCCATAGTTCTTCCCGCCTTCCTTCATCACATTCATCCCTTCTTTGAGAGTCAGTCCTAGTCTCTCACGAGCAGTCATCCAGTGACAAGTGTCAAGTCTCCGGGAGCGTCCTTCCTCAATAACTTTTGAAAACTATTACGTCAGACCAGGCTGCGCAATGAAATTCCCGCCTTCTCGCTGCCGTACAGTTAAAGAAAGGAATGAGTTTGGCCTCTGCCCTGCTGGAGCCTCAAAGTCTGCAGCTCTCAAAAGATTGCTATTTGCTTTACACATGTGGGGGCAGCTACAGATATTTTTGAGACAAGAAAGTTGCAGTGTCACGCATATAGAGTCCTCACACCTTCCTGCCATGCTCTGCCGAGGGCATAGAGCCATAAATGCCTGTAGCTTCTACGGAGCCCTCATAGTGCCCACCGATATACTGCTCTCCTAACAACAGACTGGAGCGCTCTTCTCTCCGTCCAAGGCTCATTGTTGCCCACCTTCCGGGACACTTAGTGGAATATACAGTGTCATCACCACAGAAAAACGCTGTAGGGACGTGGGAGCAGTGGTCACCTCACGCAGAATTCCCTACTTGGCGTTGGCGTCACCTTTCACAGCCTGCTTTAAGTTAATGGTGCCCATCGGCCTACTTCGATCAGCTGATCGCTGCCTGTCAAACTGTCAAAATTGACTACAAGGACTGGGAAGGGATGCATTATCAATTTATTAGTGATTTCATAATGTTTACTTACACACTCATTGGAACCAGCCTCATTCAGACTTACTTGCTGTCCAGTGTGCAGAAAGCACCTATATCTGTTTGAAGTCACATATAGCTCAGTCGGTCCAACTGTCTTCAATGACAGACGAACAGTCAGACTTATTCAGCAAAGAGTTTATTTAATTACAATATGTTAACTCTTCCCTATCAGTACTTTCTTAATATTAGTTTACAAAGTGACATAAGGTCCACACATACACACTTGAAATTAAATATGAATAAATGGGAAAAGTAGTCAATTGCACAATAACTATACGTTATAAATCACCACATTAAAGTATTTTTCATGATAGTCAACACTGTAAGTGAATTCGCAAATGCACCGGTAGTTAAAAAAGAAATATTAAAAGTAAAAAGTTGAGATTCCCACTTTTACAGCAATTCAGATACATAAACAATTACAAAATCGAATAAAGGTAAATCTACATGAAAATGATATAGCATAACATTGAAAAACAATTTAGGTGCATATTGTTGATACAAATAAATGACATGGACATAAAACACAAATTTTATAAGGAATTCTAGAATAGTATTGCTGAAAAAGAAAGAATATTCATATATACGAAATTTTAATCCTGGATAGCTGATGCCAATAGGAACCGAAGTTACTAATGTTGGAGGTGGACAACGCACCATTTTTAAACTGCGAAAACTTGTGGCCATGCGCTCAAATTGGCCGTCAGATTGCCGTGTTGCCGTCCGTCGGTAGACAGGCAGTGCTATGGTTGGTTCACACATACAAACGTCCCTTGCTCCGTCACTGTCCCAACGTGATACGCACACGTGTCGAATAAGTCTTGTTTGTCTCAACCTCACGTCAGAGGCATTCACACGTAAACTTCGCTTCGGAGCACACACATGTCACCGGCGATTTTGTCATACATAAGCATCCGGCAACAGGGCAATCCCCCCGCCAATCGGAACGTGTGGCACCAAGTTTCCATAGTTTAACAATTGTGCATTGTCGACCTTCACAACATCAGTAATTTTGGTTCCTACAGGCATGAGCTATCCAGGGTTAAAATTTCGTGACACAATTTTTCTCCATCCTCTCTTTTTCTTAGACTGAATTAGAGACGGCAAATGATACACAGGACAGCACCTTTTCCTGTACCTTCAGAGAAACAGCGTCTCTCTGGTTTTCTTGGCCTGTTTTGTCCATTTTAGTGTTTGTTGCCCTTCAGTCATTGTTGTGGGTTTCTCCTTTCTTCTAGTTGTGTTTTCTGTGTCTTGATGACTTCACTCCTACCCCTGTGGGATTATTTTAATCGGAACGAGGGACCGATGACCTAGCAGTTTGGTCCCTCCCCACCTCTTTGAAACTAACCAACCAACAAACACATTTATTATGGGGACAGTGCTTCCTTCCAGCTCATCTGTGAGGGGGGGCGGGCGAAGGTCAAGTTGCTTAGCGAATAGGCGTTATGTTGTCCCTGCTTCTTGGCGATCATTACTGTCGTTCCCCACCGCATGCTGTCCATTAGTAGCAGCTGGTGTGGGCATACTCAAAGCGTCAGGTTCTCAGTATGAGGTTGCATTAGCACATACATACGTCCTCTTCATCGACTGGACTGCAGGACTCCACGCTCGGATTCTTCTGTTGGCTGGCGTTGCTTTTACCCCGTTTATCAAGGAGCTCTACGGGTTGTTGCCTCCTGTATCTACTAGTGAAGAAGGTAGTTAAATGAGGAGTTTGTAAAGATATGGTGCAGGAAAATAATTGTGTCATGAGGTACTGAAATGGGTTAACCAGACATGCCGATGTATCCCATAGTTCACCGTACGGCACAAAGGACTGGGTTAACGCTGATTTCGGATTATGGATTAGTTCAGCTTCATTTCATTTGATGGCAGCTCGTGCCGTTGCTTGACTTCCGCTGCCGCTTGCTGAGTCGTTTTTGTCAACATCCAAACTCTGCCATCGGCGAATGTTGTACCTACTAAGCCGCAACAGCGTCTGCCTTGGAGGGTGAGTCACAGCCCTCGCTCTTGTCTGGCCGTGAGGAAGCCGATCTGTAGGGACGACACGCCCCTTCCACGCCAGACAGGGTGGCACACCTGCCGCCTTGCGGTGCTCGCTTCATACCTCTGTGGTCTTGTCCCGCAGAAAGTGGCTCAGTCAGCCCCTACTTTCGCATCCGTAGCCACTGGCCATCTCACTGTAGTTTCCTTCCTGTATCATGAGCATAACTGAGACACGCTCGCCAGTCCTGTGTCATGTGTTGTGCCATGTGCACATTACTTCCAACAAAACATTAGATTTTTACAGACATTATGTTCATACGTAGTGAATCAGACTGGTTTCCAAAGGACAGAACACCCTCGCTTACGCTTAACGTTTTCGGTTGATTGTTTCCTTCATTTTTCTCCATCATTTAAGCAAGAGAACCACAACTGCAGCTTCTTTATATCATAAGATGGCACTGTCTTGTATATATGTAAAATCAGTTCAAGTGAAACGTTATTAAACTTTGAACGTGACTTGATTATTTTTTTTTACGGTAAAAGTAAAGGTAGCTCAAGATATCTTTAGCGCCCCGTGCTTGAGGTTGTTTTGTATCCGCAACTGGTTCAAGTAACTATAGTCGATGTGTTTTGGTATCGTCAACTGTTCTGCTGGGTACAAGGACAATATCTCTAGACCAAGGGCTATCGCTATGCTCGATAATACCCTCAAGCAATTCCTGATATATTAATTCGACTACTAGTGAATGTAGGTGTTTCACTAACTGTATGGTTCAAATGGCTCTGAGCACTATGGGACTCAACTGCTGAGGTTATTAGTCCCCTAGAACTTAGAACTAGTTAAACCTAACTAACCTAAGGACATCACAAACATCCATGCCCGAGGCAGGATTCGAACCTGCGACCGTAGCGGTCTTGCGGTTCCAGACTGCAGCGTCTTTAACCGCACGGCCACTTCGGCCGGCACTAACTGTATGGTTTCCTATAAACTGGTGGGTTATCGCCTGTTCGTATGCAGTGTTGTGTGATAGCTGTTAGTAACAGCGGACTATCGGAACTGAGTACGTCTGAATATTCTTACTACACAGCTTCGATGGGTTCTCGTTCATTATTTTCAAGTGACGAAACTTGTCACGCATTACAGAGGCATTGGCGTTTGTTTGATGCTGTTATCACAGTCTGACCCGTCGATATCCTCATCTTCGAGCATCTCTAAACTTGCAATAAGTAATCCTTTCGGGAGATTCACATCATCTGACCAAAAGCTATTCAAGCTTACCGGAATCATCAGTTATGCGCGCAACGCTTCTTCGTATAAAACAGTGCATTTCATCTAATGCTTCATTGTTCTAAAGTGGCTCAACCAAACGTAATCTCTGCTGTGATACATCGGCATCTACAGATACCCAAACCAGCTTCCCCCTACCAACAGGTACATTGCCATGTGTAACCATGTTTTATGTGCACGTACACAGATCAGTTGATGACCACTTAGCAATCGGTGTACATTGCGACATTGAAACATTCACAGTTGTAAGACCCATTGGAAACTAGTTTCCGCCAAGTTCAATCGTGTGCTGTGAAAGATTGACTTTTGCATGATACCTATCCAGGAAATCAAATCCGTGAAACGCGGAATACCCTTGTCCCACAGATGGCAAAACTTCGATATGCTTACGAAACTCAATAGTTCCAAACCTAACAACGAATTGTGTTGTCCCCAGTCACGGCAAGTTATTGTTTTCCACTCCATGTAATTTATACCTTGAAGTCCCGTGTCTTCTCCTACCCACGAGGTCTACGCTAATAATCGATACATGTGCACCATTATCGACTAGAAATTTACATTCTTTACTAATTACAAAGCCCGCCAAACAACAAACGGTCTCTGCCTCAGCGTCTGCACTATTCCTATTTATTGGGCATAGTTTCTGTTGTGGACTGACAAGACAGCCAGTCCACAGTGACGGGTAACCGAAAGGCACGCGCTTAAACTCACGCAGGCTGGCGTGAGGTCTGAAACAGGATATGTAATGAATGCTATAAAGAAAAGTACGTAGCTGCTGGAATACTTAACTTTAATCCATCATTGGTGTACATCGCTCTTGGCGATACAAGTTAGACTCTTTAGATACATGCAATATACTGTTAATGGCGCCTTGCTAGGTCGTAGCCATTGACTTAGCTGAAGGCTATGCTATCTATTTTCTCGGCAAATGAGAGAGTTTCCGTCCGTGTAGTCGCTAGCAAAGTCGTCCGTACAACTGGGGCGAGTGCTAGTAAGTCTCTCTAGACCTGCCGTCTGGTGGCACTCGGTCTGCTATCACTGACAGTGGCAACACGCGGGTCCGACGTATACTACCGGACCGCGGCCGATTTAAATGCTACCACCTAGCAAGTGTGGTGCCTGGCGGTGACACCACATTCCTCCCCCGCAAATCGGCGAACGGTTGTGTTATAAGGCTTCCGCCCGCCGTGGGGAGGACCCCATGTTGACGTATGCGACGAGGTGGGGAGCCTAACAACAGGCGAGGCTGTGCCACCCGCACCCGGCCATTCGGTCCGAGGGGATCTGGGAAACGCCGGAAAACCTAGTCCAGGGTGCACGCCAACATGCGGTGTATGCGCCCGTAGAGAGACAGGAGGGACCGAAGATTCGACCTCCATCGCGTCGGGGTACCCGACGGGCGAAGACGACATCTGGTCCGGAGCGGGCAAGAGTTCCACGTCGGAGGACAGCTGGTCACGGGAAGCGATCGGCGGCGCGCGACCCAGGGAGGCGCCCGGCGGTTGCAGCGACGCGTCGACTGCGGGCGGCGCCGGCGGCGGCTGCGGCGGCGGCGCGACGCCATGGGGCAAAATGGAAGGCAGCGTCGGGAACACCTGGGGATGAGGTGAGCCAGTAGATGGGTCCCCAGGGCGCTGACCGGACGGCACCGTCGCTGAAAGCAGACGGGGAGCTGCAGAACCCGTGCGACGACAGAGGCGCAGCTGATTGAGATGCCGACGCACCTCACCAGAGGCCCCCAAAACCAGATACATAGCGCGGCCGAGGCAGCGAAGAATGCGCCCTGCAAGCCAACGCTGTGAACCGCGATAGTTGTGATATTAAACAACGTCGCCTGGAGCAAAAGCAGGTGGCTGCCGCTGCACAGGAACCTGATGCGACGGATGCAGCAAAGACATCAAGGTTCGATGGGGACGACCGTGGAGCAACTCAGCCGGCAAGCGACCATCTCGGGGCTGAGAGCGATACGATGACAAGAAGAGCAATAACGCGTCCTCCCGAGAATGCGACTCTTTCAACTTCAACATCTGTGACTTGAACGTCCGGACCAATCGTTCAGCGGCACCGTTTGACTGAGGCGAAAACGGCGCGGATGTCAGATGTTGAATACCATTGGCCTTGCAGAAAGACTGAAATTCTGCGGACATGAATTGTGGGCCATTGTCGGAAACAATAGTCTGTGGAAGACCTTCAACGCAAAAGATAGCGGACAACGCTTGGATGGTGGCAGATGACATCGTGGAAGACATATTGACAACAAAAGGAAAATTACTGAATGAATCGACCAGAACCAACCATCGAGCATTCCAGAATGGACCAGCATAATCGATGTGCAAGTGTTGCCAAGGGGAAGTGGCTGTCGGCCATGCAAAGAAGTTCCGCGGCGGTGCGGATTGTTGTTCGGCACACGCCATGCTAGAAGAGCACATATTCGTAATCGCAGCATCGATTCTGAACCAAGTACAGTGCTGACGAGCAAGTTGTTTCGTTCGCACTATACCCCAATGTCCTTGGTGGAGAAGCCGTAAGACAGAGGACTGTAACGAACGTGGGACCACGACTCTGGACTGATCATTATCAGAACGCAACAACAAAACACCACGTCGTACAAAAAGTCTCTCCCTGTGAGTAAAAAATCGGCGAACCAACGGATCCGCGATCTGCGACTTTGACAAGGGCCATTGCGTAGCAACAAAACGCAAAACGGTAGCAAGGACAGGGTCAGCAGCCGTGGCTGTAGCTACACGACGAAAATAAATCGGAAACGATTCGACCACGTCATCGGTTTCCGCATCAATGAACATACAAGCAAGTTCAGAGGAATCGAATGCTCTATCCTCAGCAACAGGCAAACGAGACAACGCATCGGCGTTTCCGTGCTTAGCAGTGCACCGATACAAGATATCGTAGCGGTACTGCGAGAGGAAAAGAGACCAGCGAATGAATTTCTGCGCTGTACGTGGAGGTACAGGCTTGTTCGGATGAAAAAGCGATGTCAAAGGTTTGTGGTCTGTGATGATGGTAAAGTGACGACCATACAAGAAATCGTGAAACTTAGTAACACCAAATACGAGAGCCAAGGCTTCTTTCTCTATCTGTGTATAATTGCTTTGCGCTGACAAGAGCAATTTGGACGCAAAGGCAATAGGGCGATCATGCGATCCATCTTTGTGCACAAGCACAGCACCGATCCCGAAATCCGATGCATCTACCATCAACAAAAGGGGTTTCTGGGGATCGAATGGCGTAAAGCAAGTATTTGAAAGCAACGCCGATTTCAACTGGCGAAAAGCGCGTTCGCATTCCATCGTCCAGACAAACGGAACACCTTTACGGCGTAAACGATGAAGCGGAGCTGAAATGGAAGAAGCGCGCGGCACAAATTTATGGTAATAGTTAATTTTTCCCAACACACTCTGTAGCTGCTTCAAATTCTGCGGCGAAGGCAAGTCTTCTATGGCACGGAGGTGCTCTCGACTCGGATGTATGCCTTGGGCATTGATTACATGTCCCAAATATGGTAAGTCACGAGCAAAAAACACACATTTGTCCTTCCGCAAGCGAAGGCCATTTTGTCGCAAGACCTGAAATAATGTCCGGAGGTTTGCTAAATGTTCGTCTTCTGTCTTTCTGGAGATCACAATATCGTCCAGATAGTTTGCTGCAGTAGGGACCGACGCACTAAGAGGTTACAGATATTGCTGAAACAATGCAGGGGCGGACGCACACCCGAATGGAAGTCTTTTGAATCGATACAAACCAAGATGCGTGTTAACCACCAATACGCGCTGGGATTCTTCTTCCACCGGTATTTGCAAGTACGCATCTGCTAGGTCCAACTTAGAAAAATATGTACCCGGGCACAGTTTGGCAAAAAGATCTTCCGGGCGGGGTAAAGGAAAAGTTGCAATCACTAGTTGTGGATTCACTGTTGCCTTGAAGTCCACGCAAAGTCTCAATTTTCCGGAAGGTTTTGGCAATATTACTAAGGGTGATGCTCAGAGAGAAGCCTGCACACGTTCAATCACACCTTGTGATTCTAAATCGTGTAATGTTCTTGCAACCTCATCACGCAATGCGTGGGGAACATTGCCCGCTCTGAAAAATTTCGGTCGCGCGTTTACTTTCAGTTCCAAATGTGCTTTATAGTTCTTAGTGCAACCAAGGCCCGGTGCAAAAATGTCTGCAAATTCTTCACATAGACGAGAAACACTGGCTGAAGGCACAGTCTGGTTCACTGATAGGACCTGATTTACTATAGACAAGTTAAACAACTTAAATAAATCTAAACCAAACAAGTTCACTGCAGAAGAAGAACGAAGTACGTAAAATGACACAAGTTTTGTTTGTCCCTTGTATGTTGCAAGAAGGCTGCACTGTCCTAACACAGGGATCGTGTGACCAGAATATGTAAACACTTTGAACATGTCCTTTTTTATTACAGAAAAAGCAAACAGCTTGGCGTGACGGGCAATTCTCACGCGAATGTCTAGTAGCACACCGCGGGCATGATTTCACTGCATTTGCGTGCTGCCGCGGGACACATGGTTGCGCGGACGTGCGCGAGGGCTGTTTACCGTTCCGTGCAGCTCGCCCGGCGGGCCGGTTAATGTGACACACAGCTGGCGATGTTGCAAATGATTCCTGAGCAAAGTCAAGTGTGTCTTGCCTATCCAATATGTCTATCACTTGTTCAAGGGAGGGATGGACTAGTTTCAAAATTTGCTCCCGTATACGAACATCAGAAACGTTCTGTGCAATTGCATCACGTACCATTGTATCTGAATAAGGGAGTCCACATTCACACTCAAAAGCACAATCCCTTGTAAGGCCTTGTAATGTTGCAACCCACTCCCGATTAGTTTGACCGGCCGTACGTTTTGTACGAAAGAATGTATACCGTTTGGCAACTACATTGACTGATTCCTTGAAATAGGCATCTAAAGCAGACAAAATTTCTTCGTAGGACAGAGGTGCTACGTCGCGTCGGGGAAATAATTTCACTATAACACGGTACGTTTGCACCCCTACGCGCGCCAATAAATGAGGCTGCCGCTCGTTACCTTGAATTCTGTAGGCGGCGAGATGAAATCCAAATTGGCGTGACCACTCCGTCCAGCTTTCCATCGCCGCATCGAAGTGTCGAAATGGTGGTGCAACTGCATGTTGTGGGTGCGGTAGCGGTGGAGCGGCGGCTGCCGCATCGTTTTGCATTGCACGTTGACCCTGGACGAGCTGTCCAAGGGCATCCAGTAAGGCCTGCGTCTGCTGATTCTGCAAGCGATAAAATTCGGACAGTACATCTGGAGATTGTGGCGAAGCCATGACACAAGTAATCTAAGCAAGTATAAAGAACAAGACCCTGTTTTTACTCGTCGCCAAAAATGTTGTGGACTGACAAGACAGCCAGTCCACAGTGACGGGTAACCGAAAGGCACGCGCTTAAACTCACGCAGGCTGGCGTGAGGTCTGAAACAGGATATGTAATGAATGCTATAAAGAAAAGTACGTAGCTGCTGGAATACTTAACTTTAATCCATCATTGGTGTACATCGCTCTTGGCGATACAAGTTAGACTCTTTAGATACATGCAATATACTGTTAATGGCGCCTTGCTAGGTCGTAGCCATTGACTTAGCTGAAGGCTATGCTATCTATTTTCTCGGCAAATGAGAGAGTTTCCGTCCGTGTAGTCGCTAGCAAAGTCGTCCGTACAACTGGGGCGAGTGCTAGTAAGTCTCTCGAGACCTGCCGTGTGGTGGCGCTCGGTCTGCTATCACTGACAGTGGCGACACGCGGGTCCGACGTATACTTTCGGACCGCGGCCGATTTAAATGCTACCACCTAGCAAGTGTGGTGTCTGGCAGTGACACCACAGTTTCCGAAGGACAAAACACCCTCGCTTAAGTTTAATGTTTTCCGTTGATTGTTGCCTTAATTTGCTTCTTGGTCGCACACTCGTTTGATATGTGACCAAAATGGCCAAATCCGTAACGTTGTGGTTGGTCGAACAGCGCATTCAAATGACGTTTCTTTCCACAACGATAACAATTCTTTTCAAAAGCAAAATATCGATTATCACTGCGTACCCGCGTAGCAATATCTATCTCGTGCAGATGGGTGGCAATACGCAGTGCTGCAGCCAAATCCTCTAAATTTCCCATTCGGACTCTTCGTGAAAATTCCGCAGGAATTCCTCGAAAAAAAACACACCTGGTGGTCTGATTTCTGAATCCCTGAGTATGACACGATCCGCGTCAGCATTTCCTGTCAGCTCATATGTTTGAGCATTTATTTTACGGATTCTGTTTGAAAAAGTCTCTACAGTCTTATTTGCCGTTCTGTGTCAATTCACTCAACTTTTCACTAAAAAACCTGGCAGTATTTTGCTTACGTGGCTCTGACGCGTACCTGCCGTTAACCGCCCAAATTTACTTCCTTGCCCTGTGTCTCATGATGCACCGTGTATGTCTTGGCTTCACCCGTAAAGCGCAAAGTGAACATCCGCAGAGCAATTTCATCTGATCAGTTACACGTTCTGGCTGTAGCCAATAAATCATTAATTAATAACGTGACGTCCTCTGTTGTTTTGGGGGAGAAGGGTGTGATGAGTTTAGATATTCAAGAAACTACTGAGAAGTGGGGAATTGCTACTGACGACTTAAATTGACTCGAACCCGGCTGTGCACCTCGTGCGGCCCGCGAAGATTCTAACTGTGCCACCAATTTCTCATGGAGTAACTTGTGCTAAGCATTTGCCTATAAAAATTGTGACACTTGATCCGTTAAAACGGGTGTGCTATCACTAGTACTAACTAACCTTTTGCCTAGCATATTTGTGTAATTTACTACGATCTTATATGCATGCCAAAAACATCTGTGTCAACATATAGCTGACAGGAAACCTACAACTAACGCTGTAAGAAACGAGACTGAGTTACTTTTTTGCCGGATCATCTCCTAGTCACACTCAGTACACTCCTATGCTATACGACCATAACGTCTATAAGTAGAACAAGTTGCCGGTGCAAACTTATTGCATGGTTCACTACGACCCGTTAAATTAAAAATAGCACATCTCACCCTTTCTCTTGAATTATATGTAGTTGTAGTAAGCAGCAGCAGCCGCAGGAACAGCAGGAGTCACCATACAGAACATGCACTAACATAACCAAACCTATTATTCATGCTGAGTGCAATGCAAGTTCTGTATGGCGGCTCCTGCTGTTGCTACAACTACATGTAATTCAAGAGAAAGGGTTTGGTCAAATCTAAACTCGATAAATGATAACCCAAACAAGTAATTCCTTTCTTTTAAACTATATTCTGAAAGCGATTCTTTGTCATTCAATTAACAAAACGCTAGAAGTTCTTTGAACAATCGCTTCGTATGTAAATCTGCCTCCAGGGCATTACAAATTAATCAAACTCTTGAGACAGACTGAAATACTTCTCAATTAAATACATAGTGAAACAATTCCCTGACAATTACAAAAGAAATCAATGACGAAAATCAATACTTAATCTATTCACCTAACAATGGTTTCCCTTCAGAATTCAACTCCTATCATTATCAAAATTACCGTCTGCTGCTACGCACATACACAAACCCTTTTCTTTAAATTAATAAGCGCGCTGCAAATTGTAAAAAATATCACCTAAATATCAAATCCTGTGTCGCTGCTGGCGGACACGGCAGTACGGCAGCTCGGCGACGACACCTCGCCCAACGCACGTGGGCACCTCAGCAGGCGGGCTCCTACACTGGCTTCCAAACTGCCATTACTTAATCCGTGCGCTGAGAAGCGCGACAACAATATCTTAGATTCCAGAGCTTGTGTATGCGCGCTGTAGCCAACCTTTAAATCCTAAGAGAGTATTGCCAACATTTATGGTGTTGTCGGAAGTCGTGTGGTCGGTCCATCTCCTTCCTCCCAGCGAGGCAGGTTTCCGCACCCGGAGGCGACTAAATGTTGAACAGGAACGGGGACCTCGCAAGGCCTTGCTGCCGGTTTCCTCACTGAGGGTCAGTGCTGTCACCACTCCGCAATTTGGTGTTGCCAGCTTTTCCATCAGCAATGGAAAGTGGCGAACGGTATGAAGTTCATCAGGCAAAAATCGTCATCTTATCTTCGGGTGGTTCGCAGAATATTCTGTACTACCTAGGACATATACTCGCTACAGTATCGTAATCATGGAATCGAGTGCTGTTACTGGGAACACCATCGATCCCAATGATCAACTCCTTGAGAGCTGGAGAGCTCCAGTATTTAAAGTGAACTAAGATGCTATTATGATGCGATGCTTGGTTCATAATGACTGAATGTGTCCTTCTTATTCTTGACCGAATGTGTCCCTCTCATTCTGCTATATTCCCTTAAGAGGCCCTTAACTGCTGTGTAGTGGTACATGGTTTCCTTTTCGTACCACACTTACACACCTTATCGTAAATACTATAAAAGAAGAAGCGGGATGGAATCATGGTTGGTAGTCACAAATTATATTTAAGACAATTTATTGACATTATGCCTTTTAAGGACTTTGACAATTACAATTTGTGGGCGAGCCACTACATAAAGATTTGCAAATACAGTTTGAAACCCAACGTAGTCAGTACTCAAATAAACCGTCCTTTATGAGACAGTTATAAAAACTTAATGTGCCAGGCATTTACAGAAACCTTAAGCACAACAATCAATTACCAGTAAATGGTGACTTATTGACACTTGGACACTAGTGCCAAGCTAAGATCCAATTACATAACATGACAGAATAACTTAAATAAGAAAAACAACAGCAGAATCACTGATCTTTAAAAAATAAAAGTTCACGTGCTCAGACGTGTTAATAAAAAATTACTAGAAGGGGCTGCACAAGAAACTCATCAGATGCTACGCAGCTTAAGGTTTAGCCAGTTCCCAGTCCCTAATATTTAAGGAAACAGGTTCATTTACGAACAGGTTACATACAATATATATTTATATCTCTACCAGCTTAACCCACCTTGTTGGAAGGAAGATAAATTCTAAGCTTTGGAAGGTGATATGCAAACAACTCCAGGTAGTGGCCAGGTTCTTAAACACTGCCAGGCTAGACCTCGGACGACTTAACACTCCCCGCCAAAGCGCTGGCACAATCAAAAGTTTCTGCCCGAATCACAAACACATTCTAAGAACTCTGAAACACTGAAACACTCGGCAGAACCTTTGACTCGATATATGCGTAAGCGCGTAAAGGAACACGTTACACTACTGACAAAATCGCAACTTTGTCCTTAAGCATTTTATACATGGATAACTGTATTAATAGAGTGCAGGCTCTGAAAATGCCAACATAAAATCATTTGATTACAAGAGACACAAAACCTAGTAAAACTTCTCAGAAAACTTTCAAATAACGGCCACCATTTAACTGCGCGAGCCGGCCGCGGTGGTCTAGCGGTTCCAGGCGCGCAGTCCGGAACCGCGCGACTGCTACGGTCGCAGGTTCGAATCCTGCCTCGGGCATGGATGTGTGTGATGTCCTTAGGTTAGTTAGGTTTAAGTAGTTCTAAGTTCTAGGGGACTGATGACCACAGATGTTAAGTCCCATAGTGCTCAGAACCATTAACTGCGCGAACTGAGCTCTTCCACACTATCTTGAAGTTCCACTATGAATGTCTCAGCACAATAATAAAGTTTAAGTGGTTCTGAGTGCGTCGGTCAACAAAACACAATTTCGACCACTTACTTCATATCACGTACACAATAGGAGGGAGCGGATTCCACAGCTTCACCGCTTCGCTACAAATTTTGTTCCAAGCGAAGTCACAGAACTTATATCTCCAAGCTGCCCATGTCGCCAAAACGCCCGACAAGCTTCACACCACAACGTATAACGGTCATTACACTCGTTCGGCAGCCGTTGACACTCGTCTCCCAGCGAATGTCACGAGATCTCTAGGGTTACCCGTCAAAGGTTAACAACCGACTCGCTTTGCACGCCAACCCGGAAGATAAGACACGCAAAGAGCAAAGATAGCCCAGCTCAACCACAATCGATCACAACGAAACATGAACAACATAACCTGGCGCCAGCTCGCCACGGCTCATGTAGGACCTCTGATACTGGTTCTTACGAAATAGGTACAGTTTCTTTCGACATCTCTTAAGAAGTGACAAATATGTGTGCCAAGTTTCCGTTGGTTGTCTGTCACATACTATTTTATGTTGCGCTCCCTGTCAGTATTGTAACGTGACAAGGTCTCACCCACTTTGCGACATACCGCTTACTTCCTGGTTCTCTCTCTCTCTCTCTCTCTCTCTCTCTCTGCCTCTGGTGTGACCACACTTTGCTAGTACCAAGGTGAATGAGTTTTATTTTCAACCCTTTACTATTCTTTGCTATAACATATACTTTTACCTAGGCGAAAGCCCTAGTCAGAGGCTGCGAGCTGCTTTAATTTCTTCGGAGTAATTCGAAACATAGGTGCCTGCATAATTCGTGTTGAGGGCTTACCCTTTGGACAGTCCTTACAGCTACCTTTCTAATCCTCCATTCCATATTCCTAAAATGACATTATGTCTTTAATTTCAAAAAGTATTTTCTTGGTCCAAAGTGAGCGTATTTAATATGAATGTATCGTATCATATGGTCTAGAAAGCAGAGCAGAACGGTGACTGTCTTCCTTCTATGAAATAATATCCCTTTTCTCAATAAGTAGTACTGCCTGATATTCGCTTGGCTCTTGTCCTTTCCTTCCATCTGCTCTTGAAGCCTAATAGTACTTAGCATTTACTTGTGTTTTGGCGTTGCCATTTAGTGATGTGACTATGAGGTTTTTCCCGGCTACCTTTTTAAAATAAAACAAACTGACGTGACTTTCTTCCACAGTACTGGCAATGGCTCTAGTTCCATCACAGATTAGTTGTTCTCACTCTTAGATAGCACCCTACTGCCGAATGCTATTGTTTCCCTAACCATACTGCCACATTCTTGAAAGACCTCCACAACAAGCCCCACTCTTGCCGCAATTATGCATAAACCTTGGAAAAGATCTGGATGGGCCGGAACCAGTGCATTAAGCAGTGCTGACTTTAAGGCTTGGAATTCATCCTCTGTCATCTCGTCCCATACCAAAGGAATGTTCTTTCGCCGGCCGGAGTGGCCGTGCGGTTCTAGGCGCTAAGGTCTGGAACCGTGTGACCGCTGCGGTCGCAGGTTCGAATCCTGCCTCGGGCATGGATGTGTGTGATGTCCTTAGGTTAGTTAGGTTTAAGTAGTTCTAAGTTCTAGGGGACTGATGACCACAGCAGTTAAGTTCCATAGTCCTCAGAGCCATTTGAACCATTTGAACTATGTTCTTTCCTGCCACTGCATACAGTTGTATGGGCACTAACGTTTCAATAGTCACATTATTTTTTTTTAAATTAAGGACACCATGAAAGCTTATCAGTCTTTTCCTGTTCTTTCGGAAAGGATGTTTAGCAATTACTTCATTCTTCTATGGATCCCATTTTACTCCTTGTGCTGAGATGAGGTGTCCCATAAATTTACATTTTTTTTTTGGTCATCAGTCTACTGACTGGTTTGATGCGGCCCGCCACGAATTCCTTTCCTGTGCTAACCTCTTCATCTCAGAGTAGCACTTGCAACCTATGTCCTCAATTATTTACTTGACGTATTCCAATCTCTGTCTTCCTCTACAGTTTTTGCCCTCTACAGCTCCCTCTAGCACCATGGAAGTCATTCCCTCATGCCTTAGCAGATGTCCTATCATCCTGCCCTTCTCCTTATCAGTGTTTTCCACATATTCCTTTCCTCTCCGATTCTGCGTAGAACCTCCTCATTCCTTACGTTATCAGTCCACCTAATTTTCAACATTCGTCTATAGCACCACATCTCAAATGTTTCGATTCTCTTCTGTTCCGGTTTTCCCACAGTCCATGTTTCACTACCA
Source organism: Schistocerca nitens (assembly GCF_023898315.1). Lineage (NCBI taxonomy): Eukaryota > Metazoa > Arthropoda > Insecta > Orthoptera > Acrididae > Schistocerca > Schistocerca nitens. The sequence continues at coordinate 614,037,230 of NC_064619.1, forward strand.
TACAATGCTGTACTCCAGACGTACATCCTCAGAAATTTCTTCCTCAAATTCAGGCCGGTATTTGATATTAGTAGTATTCTCTTTGCCAGAAATGCCTTTTTGCCACAGCGAGTCTGCTTTTGATGTCCACCTTGCTCCGTCCGTCATTGGTTATTTTACTGCCTAGGTAGCAGAATTCCTTAACTTCATTGACTTCGTGACCATCAATCCTGATGTTAAGTTTCTCGCTGTTCTCATTTCTACTACTTCTCATTACCTTCGTCTTTCTCCGATTTACTCTCAAACCATACTGTGTACTCATTAGACTGTTCATTCCGTTCAGCAGATCATTTAATTCTTCTTCACTTTCACTCAGGATAGCAATGTCATCAGCGAATCGTATCATTGATATCCTTTCACCTTGTATTTTAATTCCACTCCTGAACCTTTCTTTTATTTCCATCACTGCTTCCTCGATGTACAGATTGAAGAGTAGGGGCGAAAGGCTACAGCCTTGTCTTACACCCTTCTTAATACGAGCACTTCGTTCTTGATCGTCCACTCTTATTATTCCCTCTTGGTTGTTGTACATATTGTATATGACCCGTCTCTCCCTATAGCTTACCCCTACTTTTTTCAGAATCTCGAACAGCTACCACCATTTACTTTTCCTAAAGCCAAACTGATCGTCACCTAGCGCATTCTCAGTTGTCTTTTCCATTCTTCTGTATATTATTCTTGTAAGCAGCTTCGATGCATGAGCTGTTAAGCTGATTGTGCGATAAATCTCGCACTTGTCAGCTCTTGCCGTCTTCGGAATTCTGTGGATGATGCTTTTCCGAAAGTCACACCAACATGAATAGTCGTTTCATTGCCACTTCCCCCAATGATTTTACATACAGAGATCCAAAAGATGACTTGTCTAGAATGACAGTACTGCCATGTCTTTTCAGGGTGGTAAGGAGTGTCATCAGTATCTCATTGTGCTCTCCCCATGAGCTTTTATTTATCAATGTGTCATCCATGTAGCTGGTGATACGTTGTTCTAAGCTATCATCCAATTTGCTATCCAAACGGCGTATAAAAGCAACTGATGATATATTTAGTCCAAACGGTAGATGTCTGAACTGTTAACATCTGCCAAAAGCAAGAAATGCCATATATTTGCAACAACGTGGGTGCACCTCAAGCTGCCACAAACTTCTCGCAAATCTATCGTGGTAAATAATGACTTTCCATGAAGCCTCCAGCTTTTCTGGCCTGTCTGTCTCTGGCGCAATTACAGTGCTGATCTGCGGAGAGTCCAGTACAAAGCAGACTGATTGATCCTTCCTTACTACAACACGCATGGGACTGTTGTAAAGTGTTGTTGAGTGGCTGATTATCCCTTCATGCAGCATCTTGTTCAGTTCTTCACAAATCATATTTCTATGTACAAGTTGAACTGCATATGATGTTATGCAGAATTTCTGATGGTCACTTACTTCGAATTTATACTGGAGATTTCTTATTGTACCTGTCATGGGCATTACCCTGTAAAACTGTAAAACATCATACAATTATTGCGTCACGCCTTGTCTTCACTATTTCCTTCATATTCTGATCTATCATGCGTCTCATCTTAATATTTCATTTGATTCTACCTTCGTCTCTGATTACATGAGTAGTCTTAGACAACTCGCTGCGATCTGTGTCCTAATAACTTATTCATTATAATGTATTATCACCTCTTTCTCTCTTTGAAGCATAATTACGCCACGCTTCATGTCTAATGTAGCCTCATTTTCTCTCTTGAATTCTATACCGAATATCAATTCTGCGGCAAGCTTATGCAAAATGATGAAGTTACACTCCAGTTCACGTCGCTGACATGTAAATTCTATTCTAGCATGTCTACTAAGTTCCATGTATTTGCCTACAACAGCCTCCTTTATTGTTTTCTTTTTTAATGATAGCACAGGCCAACGCTATTCTTTCTCACATCTTTCAAAGGCGACGTCGGACGTTCAAGAGTTTTCACTGCCACTATAAATAATTCCCTTCCATTCTAGCTTCCCCACTCTTATCTTTGTCACTGGCTGTAGCTCCTGAACGCACAACGCCCGGTTATCTTCTAACAGGATCCTCGACATGTCTTCGATCTTGTGTAAGTTTTCACTGTTTATCACTTCCTTTATCACTTCCTTTTTCATCCTATGCTCACAGGATATTTTTATTAGTTCACTTCTTTGATCACATTTAACTTCTTTCCCATCTCTTCTGCTCTGACATAGGTTTTTCACTACCTTTTGTCCAGCTTTTTTCCCAGTTCCCCTCATCATATTCAAAATTCTTTCCAAAGTCATGAGTCTTCATCTACGTCTTGTCGTCCCCTTCTTTCCATTTTCCTCCTTCTCTAAAGCATGGCTTAGCGCACAAATGCTTATTCTCTGGACCCCATCATTACTAACAACTCGTTCCTCTTCATTGCTGTGACATCCCCTCATACTACACATCCGTCCCATCATTTTAGTCTCTCCTTTTCTGCTACTTCTCTGACATATTTGCATAGAATATATCATCCTGGTCTTTTCCGAGCTGTTCTGCGCGTGTTCTAATGACCTATCCCGCGTCCGACATTTTTCAGAAATTAGAAGTAACTAAATAACAGTTTCAAGTAACGAAAGTTGGCGGAGATTCAAGCCAAGAAACCGACAGGTAGCTTACGACACTATTAACACACATCCGTTTTCGCGATCTTACGACAGTGTTGGCTAAAATTTGAGTTCGTAAAATTATGCATGCCAGAATGAAGTTTTCCTCCTACTCATTAACACTCTAACGTTTACTGACTACACTGAAGAAGAAACCGATTGTTGATGTTACTATTTTTTTAACTGCGTCGTCCTGTTGTGCACCAGCGCTGCTGTCAGTTGCCACTGTGTTAAGTGGTGCCTCAGAATCGCGAAATCCACCGAACGCTAACCTTACATCTTGCTCCAGTTGGAGCTGCAAAGTGAAGTGACTACTTCTCACACCGAATTCTGTAAGCAGAATGCGAAGTAATTCTCTCACTAGCAGCAGACGAAGTGTTACCTTAGTTCCTCCTGTCCTCCCTCGTAACAGTCACCCCATCTCCGAGAGTCAACCCTAGCCTCTCATGAGCAGTAAAGTCATCCAATGACAATAGTGAGTTCCCCTGGAGCGCCCTCTCACTTCTCAACAATCTTTCTAAACTACTATATAAGACCAGTCTGCGCAATGAAATTTCCTCATTTTCGCTCTCAGAGGCCCACAGCTAAAGAAAGGAATGTGTTTGGCCTCTGTACTGTCAGTGACTCAAAGGGGCGCGTTAGCGTATTATTTCCCACGACCCGTCTAAAATCCCTTTCTGCTTTATATATATGAGGTGACAGCTACAGGTATTGTTGGGATGAGATCTTGCAGTCTCACATTTATAGAATCCTTACAACTTGCCTGCCGTGTTCTTCCAAGAACTTAGAACCATAAATACCCATAGCTTTCCCAGAGCATGGTGTCCACCGGTATATTACACTCCTATCGCCAGACTGACATCGTCTTCTTTGCATTCTCCGCGAATCGCTCATTGTTGCGCACTTCGAGGGCCTTTACTGTACTTTACACCACCCTCACCAAAGAAGTGTGGGGGCAGCAGTCATCTCGTGCAGATTTTCAGTCACTCCTCTGCAGCAGTGTCGATGGCTGCTGCATTACCAGCTGTAAACAGCGTGTTGAATTGCGACACTCGTCCCTCCATCCTTTCCAGTACAAAGAGTATCTTTCCGTGAAAGCTGTCCTACTTGGAGTTGGCGCCACATTTTACAATCTGTGTTAAGTTAATGGTGCCCTTCAGCCCACTTTGACCTCTTGCCTGTCTGTGAAATTGCCATACCAGTCAAACGTAATTCTTGAGAGATGAAACGACTATAGATACTTCAAGTGTTGCCAATCACTGATGGATAATCTTTAATAAAAATTGAGGAATATGCTGTTTATAGATAACGTGAAATTCGACGAAACTATCAGTTTCTCTGCCTTTCAACATTACTTGCTTACCAATTGCAGAAAATTATTCATTGCATTTCCTGTATTCTTGGCCTGGGCGCAGCGACACCTTTGTCTTTAGGTGAATGACGGCAAGATTGATAATATAATGCAGATTTTGCACAGAACTATTAGTGTGGATCAGCCCCTCGATAAAGAAATATTTCAACAATGCAAAGAATTTTTCAAAAAACTGTCGGACAGTGTAATTCCTGACAGACTCCTTGTCATTTCTGGTTTTTCAATGGAAGAGCATTGTTAAACTTGAGTCTTTCATGCACTGTCGCTTTGCATTACCAAACGAAAACTAAATCCCATCCAAATAGACCTTGAAATCCCAATAGGCACTGACATGAACGTACTTCACGAATAGTAAACATAGTTAGTAAAACAAAGGCGACATAATTTGTTTCTGCATCCTAATTCTGTCTAAATAAAGCTATTAATTCGTATGGAGTGACTGAATTAATTTCGTTTTAGGACTGCGCACCTCAATCTGTAAAAACGGAACATGTATAGGATCACTTTGTTGTGCGTCTTTCTATCTGTTTACTGGATTGTTGAAAGGATTTTTTTCTCAGGAACGGGTTGACATATCAATTTGAAATTTATGTCATATACTAAGGATCACGGTTCCTTGGCTGTGTACAAAATTAAAGCTTCTAAGTCATTGCAGTCAAAAGTTATAGCATTTTATGTCATAAATTTTGATACTCGCAAACTCACTCATCAAAACCTATGGAGTTTTACTCGTTGACCTAGAATCAAGAAATTCGTCACGAAGCAGGGTTTCACAGTACGAGTAAATGAAAATACGAGAACTGTTAAACTGTACTTATATCACAAGAGAAGATATTTCTTTTGTCATTTTTATCCGATGTCAAACTTGAAATTAAAACAATCAGTAGTTATCCGCTCATGCTTTCTGTTTCAAGTGAAACGCCATATCTGCGTGCAGCAACCGCTCCTGGATAGCTGATGGTGGTTTAATTCCGAAACGTATCACATGAGCAATAAAGTCATTCCTCGCCTTATGTATGACTTTTACCATTGCGACACAGCCTGAATGGTCGCCTGTCTCCTCCATGACTTTGTGTCACATTTATATTACTGAAATTAAAACATTCTCCAAAATCTTGGAATCCATTGGGCCAATGTCTCGCCAGTAACAACGTCGATAACAGGCAAAAATGGCCGAAATTGTCGATTCCCGGAATGGACGAACTGTCTGTATACTGTACGTAGTGAACTTTCTACCGAACCCTCGGTGCTCGAGTACTTCATGCACCTGGACAATTTTTTCTTTTATCAGGTGTGCCTTGTGTATGGTAAAAGCTGGTTTTTGTCATCCAATAGACGCTTCGAACTTTGTGACTATCACAGGTAGTAAATAAGGAACTGTTTCATCGTCAGTGAAATACACTTCATTCAAAAATTATCTTAAGAATTGTGCTACCGGAATTGTTATAAAATTTTCATGTCAAGAAATTAAAGTCCCGATTAATGGTAGCAGTCTGTTATTGAAACATATGGTGGCTTAATTCTGTTTCCATGGCTAGTACCTCAGTTAACAGTTACAGTTAACCATTTTAGCTGTCAATATGAACGGCATCTTATTCAAATAATTAATATTTTTAAACATTTATGATGCTCTTTAAGCGCTTAAAATTCGCGTGTGTGCAATTTGTAGTTTGCGCTACGTTCTCTTGCCACGGTTGCGTCTGCTTGTTCACCGCATCGCGCGTTAGTGAGGAAGGAATGTACAAACAGCTGTTATAAGCGGTTCTTCGTGCCGAAAAATTAACTTTAATATGTTTTAAAAAAGTATTTGCAGTGCCCCATGGCAGCTGAATTTTCGATAGTGGATTCCTTTCGGTGTATTCTTCCTGCGTGAAAAGTTTCAAGGTAGGTTTCGACATGTCGAAATGGACCATTTCCTTGTAAGATAAAATCTCATTACCCGCACGACATTTGCACAGGTTCAGCTATAATTTTTTTATGTGGATCTACAGCATATGATAGCTTCTAATGTATCAGATGAGACTTAGGAAATATATTTCAGTGGGTTAAGTTTCCATGATTTTGTGTAAACAACTACAGTTACGTCATGCAGTTTTTCAACTGAAAAAGAAGCATCAGTCATTCATACTTCATAATGATAAACAGCCGAATTCACGGAGAAAGAAGTTACACCCTGACCTGTCTTCCCCAAAGACACCCGAATGCTTCTTAAAGTTAAAACGCTTGCTGTCGGATAATTGTTTCCATGGATACTAATCGAAATTATAATTGCACGCAATATTAAACATTTCATTCAGAATGATTGACGACATGTCACCACCAAAAGAAATACTTTCCTTAACGAAACCTAGTTTTACACTTTTCTTTACCATGTGCTTAATTTTCTCACCATCTACTCCAAGGTAGATTCTAGAGGTAGATGAAAAAATGAAAGTACAATGGACGGTGGTACACAATTGCGTGCTAAGACGATACCGTCACATCGTGTGGCGTAGTAGGGGTTTCAGGATAAGACTGAATCTTCCAGTGCTCCCCACAGAAAGAAATCAAGAAGAGTCAAATCAGGGAACATGGCCGGTCGAAGTACAGTATTCTACAACCTATTCAGGAAACTTTACATTCAGTATTTGCATTGCAAATGGCTCTGAGCACTATGGGACTCAACTGCTGTGGTTATCAGTCCCCTAGAACTTAGAACTACTTAAACCTAACTAACCTAAGGACATCACACACATCCATGCCCGAGGCAGGATTCGAACCTGCGACCGTAGCAGTCGCACGGTTCCGGACTGCGCGCCTAGAACCGCGAGACCACCGCGGCCGGCATTTGCATTGCAACACGCGAAGAGTGAGATGGGCAACTGTTGTGTTGGAACTACACACACTGTCGCTTGTCTAGTGGTACCTCTTCTAGAAGAACAGGTAGAATGTTCGTAAGAAAGTGTGCGCCTCCGTTTCGCATCGCTGGAATGTGAGAAGGTCCCACTGTGGAATTTCCTATGATGCCGCACCAAACGTTTACGCTCCATGGTCGTTGATGTTGCACCTGATGACGCCAACATCAATACTCCACTGTCTAGTAGCTCATGTTACGTAAATTTACATTACCATGACTAATAAATGGTGCTCCGTCAGTAATTACCACACGCTGGGAAAACGTACAATCGTCTCCCAGGACCTCCAGAGCAAACTGACGAAATTCTGTATGCGTCCTCTGACTGCCTGATGTAGTGACAGATGACAAGGGTGACATTTATGTAGATGGAGGATGCGAATGACACGAATGACACTCGTCTTGCCGGTCTCGCATTTCCCGGCATAACATCTCTTGCTACCATGTGGACTGATAAGAGTTTTAACCACAACAGCTTCTTCATCTTCTGTCAGTTGCAGCCTTCTTCCTCGTCCTCTGACGTTGAAGCGGCCTTTTTGCACTGGTGAGGTAATTTCTTGTAAATGCCTGGCACGACGGACAGCGGCAGTCAGGATAGGCCACCCTATACCGCCGTACCGTTGCGACAGCATTTCGTTGACATTCGCTACATAAATGTACCATATTTAACTTCTCCTCATAGGTGTACATGTCTCGGAGCAGGAAATATTGAAGCAGTAATGACCTGCCGCTAGAAGACACGGTTTATTTTTTATTTATATTTTTATTAACTGGCTTCCGGGAAGTGCCCATACAGCCATCTCAGCAGTGAAATGGTATTTATGACGTTACGAGCGTAAGGAGAGCACAGCACGCAGTCTGTAAGCGGAGAAAAATCTCCGATCCAACTGGGAATCGAACAGAGGCCCCTTCGGTTAACTACCGCGCAACTACCGAAGAGGACAAATTCACATCTTTCCTGCCAGTTCAGCAGTGCACATAAGTAAACAGTCGAAAGGCTTGAACGACGATGTAGCCTGGCGTCAGTGTGTTTACAATGCTGTAGCCGATTCCTGGCAGGCTCGCCTTCCAATTTTGGAACAATTTTCGGCCACTTTTGCGCAGAACCTCAACCTCAACATTAACAAGCATTATATCACCGTATCCATCCTTTCAGCGCTTTCGGAAGACGTTAAAAAAAGTATATCGTTCTAATTATAAGATCATACAACGTGAAATTTATTGAACTATATATTAAAAAAAAAGCCGGCCGGTGTGGGCGTGCGGTTCTAGGCGCTTCAGTCTGGAACCGCGTGACCGTTACGGTCGAAGGTTCTATTCCTGGCTCGGGCATGGATGTGTGTGATGTCCTTAGGTTAGTTAGGTTCAAGTAGTTCTAAGTTCTAGGGGACTGATGACCACAGATGTTAAGTCCCATAGTGCTCAGAGCCACTTCAACCATTTATATAAAGAAAAAGTTACAAACTAGGGCGTGCACACACTTTATTCAACATGTAAACGTAGCTACAGATATTCGGATTTAGGTTATGTCACGTCAGATATCCCTGCAATCATTGGCGATGATGTGGCGCAGACGGATAGCGGAATTCTGCGTGACCCGCTGAGGTGTCGGAACATCGATACAGTCGATGAAGTCCTGAATGGCTGTTTTCACCTCAGCAATGGTTTTTCGGTTATTACTGTACACCTTGGCTTTAAATAGCCCCACAAAAAGGAATCACATATGTTCAGATCCAGAGAGTATGGCGGCCAATCCAGGCCCATGCCGGTGGCCTCTGAATACCCCAGACGCAGAATGCGGTCCCCAAAGTGCTCCTCCAGGACATCTAACACTCTTCTGCTTCGATGACGTCGAGCTCCATCTTGCATGGACCACGTCTTGTCGAAATGGTCACTTTGGATAACTGGGATCAAATCAAATCTTCACATACCGTTCTGTAGTCACCGTGCCATCAAGCAGTATCGCACCGATGCATTGCACACCACACAGTCACCCGTTGAGAGTGACAATACTTCTCGATCTCGAAATGCGGATTGTAAGTCACCAAAAGCGGTGGCTTTTCTTATTTACGAACCCTTCCAAATGAAAGCGGGTGCCATCGATAAACCCAATTATGCGTGCGCTTTCTAATCCCCATTATGCCCCGCAGTCATCTGTGCAATTTTAACGTCCCAATGCACACCGTTCAGAAGTTATGACGATTTTATTTCATATAGTTCAATAATTATCACCCTGTACTCGCTTCAATATCTTGATCGTCACAGGAATTAAAACTGTTTATCAAGTAACAAAAATACGTGCCTCTTAACATACTATCATTTGAGAAATATCACATTGCGATATTTGGAACCATTCACGAAATTAAAAGGGTGCTGATGTCTTAGGACTTACCCTGTACAGCTTGAGTCAACCTGTTATTGGACATTCAGGCTTGATCTGTTCTAGACACACTTTTTCTCTTCGGCTTAGGGGTCTGACCTCCCGCTGTCCTAGTTTTGGTGCACCATGGGTATTTTATTTTCCCGATAGACGCTATGTCCGGTGAGCATTCTCCTATCCGTTGTCTGGAGAGGTGCCAGGTGGCTGAGTTTCGAACGTACGAGGTGCGGCTAGAGAAAAACCGGACTGATGCTGGAAAAAACATTTATTTACAATTATTTACAATTTCATGTTATCTCCTTCAATGTACTCTCCTCCTCGGTCTCTACACCGCTCCATACGAATTTTCCACTGTTCATAGCAATGCTGCAGATCATTTTCGGTAAGTCCATACATTACTTCCGTCGCTTTTCCTTTTACTGCTTCAACAGTCTCAAATCTAGTTCCTTTCAAAGCTGACTTGACTTTAGGGAAAGAAAAAAAGTCACAGGGGGCCAAATCAGGTGAGTAGGGTGGATGATCTAAGATGGGAATGTTGTGTTTTGCCAAAAACGTCTTCACTGACAACGCACTGTGAGCTGGGGCATTGTCTTGGTGAAGGATCCATGACTTTTTTCTCCACAAATCGTTCCGTTTTCTCCGTACTCGCTCACGTAGGGTAGCCAGGACGCTAATGCAGTAATGCTGATTCACTGTTTGTCCCTCTGGTACCCAATCAATGTGCACAATCCCTTTGATGTCAAAAAAAAAAAAACAATCATAATTGCCTTGAATTTCGATTTTGACATTCGTGCTTTTTTGTGTCGTGGAGAACCAGGAGTTTTCCAATGCATCGATTGGGGTTTAGTTTCGGGATCGTAAGTAAAAAAACCACGATGCATCGCAAGTAATAACATTTTGTAAGAAGGTGGGATCACTTTCAATGTTTTCCAGGATGTCAGAACAAATCATTCTTCGGCGTTCCTTCTGTTCAATTGTGAGACACTTTGGAACCATTTTTGAACACACTTTGTTCATGTTGAAACTTTCATGAAGAATTTGCCTAACACTTTCCTTGTCAACTCCTGTTAACTCAGACACTGCTCTGATTGTTAAACGGCGATCTTGTCGAACAAGTTTACCGATTTTTTCAATGTTTGCATCAGTTTTTGCTGACAATGGTCCGCCATTGCGAGTGTCATCACTGGTGTCTTCGCGGCCATATTTAAATCGTTTAAACCACTCAAACACTTGTGTTCGCGATAAACAATCATCGCCGTACACTTGTTGTAACATTACAAACGTTTCACTTGCAGATTTTCCTAGTTTGAAACAAAATTTGATGTTAACACGGTGTTCTTTCTGTACACTCAACATTTTCCGACGCACAGACAAAACGTCAACTACTTAAAACAGACGCCACGGGCAGACTGAGTGCAGGAGGCAGATGAAACTCGAGCAGTAGGCGGAGCGAGAGTCACGTGACAGGCCACGCGACTTTCAGCCTTATTGAATTCGTTTTATTGTTTCACCAGTACTAGTCCGGTTTTTTTCTAGCCACACCTCGTAGTGTGGCAGGACTGAAGCTGTGAGTTGCGCACTGAACTCCTGCACCGACATCGGAGTAGGTAGCGGCTAAGCTCGTGGGTTTGGGTCTCTGTGGGGCAACTGTGTAACGTGACAGGAAGCTCCACAAACTATATTTTAAACTATCGACACTCCAGGAAATCATTAAGCCATTTCCGCTTCCTGATTATTTCCTTCCTCTAATCAAGGCTGTGTTATCCGTCTCCCCACCATTATCCAACTCCTCCTGTTACCCTACTAAACTCATAGCGCCACACTCTCACCATCTGTTTTGCTTCACTTCCCAGTACCCAGTTATCACACTGCAACACTTCTCACATACCGGTTCATCGCCTTAAGTCAATCTCGCCATCCATGAGGAGAGCAGACGCATAAAACAATGAATATTAAGTTCAGATCTGAGAGTCTAACCAGGCCGGCCCTCTTGTTGCCCAATGTTGGCTCATTAATGTTTGGAGTATGTTTGCAATTTGGGCGGCTGGTCATATTTTCATAGCACTTGACACATTCAGATGGCAACACACGACTGCGAGTGAAATGGACAGTCGGATTTTAATACTCAGTTCTGTTAATAATAAAATTCTCATCTTTTTGTTGCTCTTCTTTGTTGTATGTTAATGGCTCGTCCTATTTCTTTCTGTGGCTCATCGTTCTATAAGTGTCTTCAGGTTGATCGGATTACTACTTCAATAACAAAATGAACTCTGGTGGACTTTCTACACCTACATCTACATCTACATGGAAATTCTGCAAATCACATTTAAGTACCTGGCAGAGAGTTCATCGAACGACCTTCACTATTCTCTATCATTCCAATCTCGTACAGCGCGCGGAAAGAACTAACACATACATCTTTCCGTACGAGCTCTGATTTACCTTATTTTATCGTAGTGATCGTTTCTCCCTATGTCAGTCGGTGTCAACAAAATATTTTTGCATTCGGAGGAGAAAGTTGGTGCTTGGAATTTCGTGTGAAGATTCCGTCGCAACGAAAAACGCCTTACTTTTAATGATGGCCAGCTCAGATCCTGTATCATTTCAGTCACACTCTCTCCCACATTTCGCGATAATACAAAACGTGCTGCCCTACTTTGAACTTTGTCGATGTACTCCGTCAGTCTATCTGGTAAGGATTCCACACCGCGCAGCAGTATTGTAAAAGAGGACGGACAAGCATAGTGTAGGCAGTCTCCTTAGTAGATCTGTTACGTTTTCTAAGTGTCCTGCCAATAAAATGCAGTCTTTGGTAGCCTTCCACACAACAATTTCTATGTGTTCCTTCCAATTTAAGTTGTTCGTAATTGTAATTCCTAGGTATTTATGGCCTTTATATTTGACCGATTTATCGTGTAACCGAAGTTTAACGGATTCCTTTTAGCGCTCATAAGGATCACCTCACACTTTTCGTTATTTAGGGTCAACAGCCAATTTTCGCACCATTCAGATATCTTTTCTAAATCGTTTTGCAATTTGTTTATTTGTTTTGATCTTCTGATGACTGTATTAATCGATAAACGACAGCGTCACCAGCAACAACAGATTGTCTCCCAAATCTTTTATATGGATAAGGAACAGCAAAGGGGCTGTAAAACCTACCATGGGGAACACCAGAAATCACTTGTATTTTACTCGATGAATTTCCGTTAACTATTACGATCTGTGACCTCTATGACAGGAAGCCACAAATCCAGTCACGTAACTGAGACGATATTCCATAAGCACGCAGTTGCACTATAAGCCGTTTGTGTGGCACAGTGGCAAAAGCTTTCTGGAAATTCCGAAATACTGAATCGATCTGAAATCCCTTGTCAATAGCAGTCAACATTTCATGCGAATAAAGTGCTTGTTGTGTTTCACAAGAACGATGTTTTCTAAACCCATCTTGACTGTGTGTCAGTAGACCGTTTTTTTTTTCTTTTTTTTAGTTAATTCATAATGTTCAAATGCAACATGTGTTCCAAAATCCTGCTGCATATTACTCCTGCTACCTTTTTTGAATATTGGTGTGACCTGTGCAACTTTCCAGTCTTTCGGTACGGATCTTTCGGCGTGCGAACGGTTGTGTATGATTGTCAAGTATGGAGCTAATACCTCAGCATACTCTGAAAGGAACCTAACTGGTATGCAGCCTGGACCAGAAGACTTGCTTTTATTAAGTGACTTAAGTTCCTTCACTATGCCGAGGATATCTGCTTCTACGTTAGTCATGTTGGCAGCTGTTCTTGATTCTAATTCTGGAATATTTACTTCGTCTTCTTTTGTGAAGACTTTTCGGAAGGCTGTATTTAGTAACTCTGCTTTGGCAGCACTGTTTTCTATATTATCTCCATTGCTATCGCGTATAGAAGGCACTGATTGTGCCTTGCTGCTAGCATAATTCACATACGACCAGAATCTCTTCGGATTTTCTGCCAGGTTTCGAGACAAAGTTTCAATGTGGAAACTGTTATAAGCATCTCGCATTGAATTCCGCTCTAAATTTCGAGCTTCTATAAAATATCGCCAACCTTAGAGATTTTGCGTCTGTTTAAATTTCGCATGTTTGTTTCGTTGTTTCTGCAACAGTGTTCTGACCCGTTTTGTGTATCAAGGTGGATCAGCTCTGTCGTTTGTTATTATTTGGTATAAATCTCTCAATTGCTGCCGATAGTATTTCTTTGAATTCAAGCCACATCTGGTCTAGACTTATTAATTTGGAAGAAATGTAGATTGTCTTTCAGGAAGGTGTCAAGCGAATTTTTATATGCTGTTTTGAATACGTATATTTTTCGAGGATTTTGGAGTTACGTCGCTACGACAACCCTGTGTTCACTAATCCCTGTATCCGTTTTGATGCTTGTTATTAACTCAGGATTATTTGTTGCTAAGAGGTCAAGCGGCTTTTCACAACCGTTTACTATTCGCGAGGGCTCATGAACTAATTGTTCGAAATAATTTTCAGAGACTGCGTTTAGCACAATTTCGGGTGATGTTACATGCGTACCTCCGGAATTAAAAATGTATTGTCGCCAACATATCGAGGGTAAATTAAAGTCACCAGCAACTATTATCGTATGATTCGGGTACGTGTTTGAAATCAAACTCAAGTTTTCTTTGAACCTTTCAGCAACTGTATCATCTGAATTGGGAAGTCGGTAAAAGGATCCAATTATTATTTTATTCCGGTAGCCAACAATGACCTCTGCCCTTACTAACTCACAGGAAGTATCTACTTCAATTTCGCGATAAGATAAACTACTTCAAACAGCAACAAACACGCCACCGCCAACCCTGCTTAGACTATCCGTTCGGAACACCGTTAGGCTCTTCGCAAATATTTCGACTGAGCTCACCTCCGGCTTTAGCCAGTTTTCAGTGCTTACTATTAGCGCTTGGAGCTCTGGTACTTTCCCAACACAGCTACGACAATTTACAACTGTTATACCGATTTTTCCTGTATTTACGTTCTTCCCGTGTTCGGCCTGCACCCTTTGTGACTGAAGTCTTTCCCGGGTTTTCCTGAGACCTTCTAACCTAAAAAACCTCCCAGTCCAAGTCACACAGCCCCTGCTACCCGTGTAGACACCTCTTGCATGTAGTGGACTCCTGACCTATTCGGCAGAAGCTGAAACCCAACCACCCTTTGGCACAAGTCGAGGAATCTGCAGCCTACACGGTCGCAGGACCGTCTGAGTCCCTGATTCAGAACCTCCACTCGGCTCTGTACCAGATGTCCACAATCGGTTCTGTCGACTATTCTGCCAATGGGCAGCTCTGCTTTCATCTTGCGAGCCACACTGACAGCCTTTACCACTTCTGTTAGCCGCTCGAAACCAGGGAGAATCTCTTCTGATCCAAAGTGACACACATCATTGGTACCGACGTGAGCAACCACCTGCAGTTGGCTGCACCCTGTGCTCTTCATGGCATCTGGTTCAAAAATGGCTCTGAGCACTATGGGACTCAACTGCTGAGGTCATTAGTCCCCTAGAACTTAGAACTAGTTAAACCTAACTAACCTAAGGACATCACAAACATCCATGCCCGAGGCAGGATTCGAACCTGCGACCGTAGCGGTCCTGCGGTTCCAGACTGCAGCGCCTTTAACCGCACGGCTCATGGCATCTGGGAGGACCAGTTCCACATCTGGAATGACTGCACCCTGTATGCACACGGAGTGCACATTGGTGTTCTTTCCCTTCTTGTCAGCCAAGTCCTTAAGTGGCCCCATGACATGCCTAACGTTGGAGCTCCCATCTACCAATAATCGCACCCTCTGTGATTGTCCGGATCTTGCAGGCTGAGTGGTTTCCTCTGAAACAGGACAGGCGACAGCATCTGGTTCAGCGACAGTGTCAGCCACAGACAGCTCCTGTAACCTGTTTGTCAGACAAACCAGGGAGGCCTTACGTGTGGCCGCCTGGGAAGTCTTTCACCGCCTGTTACGCCCCGGGGCGACCTCCCACTCGACCACAGGTAAGGGATCAACCTCAGTGCGAGCAGTAACTGGGCTGTCCATCGGAGAGCACCGATCAGAGGACTCGGCCGTGCTGGACGTCCGTTGGATCCCCACAGCCGGACCACAACAGTGGTGCCCATCCACTGCAGCCTCAAGCTGTGTAACCAAAGCCATCACAGCCTGAAGCTGAGAGCAAAGTGTCACTAACTCGGCTAGCATCCTCACACTACAATTGCAGTCCGTGTCCGTACTAAATACCGTGGGAAACTAAACTATGCAGATAAACGGACTATCGGCACGTGCTGGGCAACTATATTGCAAACCCTTACGAAAACGCAAGAACTGTGTCTAATAAATTAGATTAACAGGCAGAGATTTAAAAACCTAACTACCGATGCACTCTGGTGAAACTAAATAATTCGCCCCTGATTAGGAACTTGTAATTTGTCACAAAATCTATTTACTTTCCGACGCGAGAACTGTGGCTATTAGATATTAAATAAACACGCAGAAACACAGGAAACTAAGGTATTAAAGCACACAGATAATGATATAAAATTCGCTCCTGGTGAGGAATTCCTGAAAGTCACAAAATCGGTTACTTCCTGTTGCTGCTTGTGTCGTGGTCGTCTACTGTTGCCTGTAGAACTATACATATATTTTCAGTCATTTCACTTCACAATAGAAATCAATGAAAAACACACAACTAGTTCTTTCGAATCGTACAACCAACTGTCAAAAGAA
The DNA here is from genome assembly GCF_023898315.1 of Schistocerca nitens. Taxonomy (NCBI): domain Eukaryota; kingdom Metazoa; phylum Arthropoda; class Insecta; order Orthoptera; family Acrididae; genus Schistocerca; species Schistocerca nitens. The sequence goes on from NC_064619.1 coordinate 614,053,295, forward strand.
CAAAGATATACATCTAACAACATGTAGCAAAGAAATTACTATCATTTATCGATCTATTTATACAAAATAATCTTTGTGACATGCAATTCATAAATAAAACACAGTTAATCGTCCATCGTTTTTGAGAAATCCATAATCATCGCTGTAATTATGTTTGATATTCATAAATGTTGACATTTAAGCATTTACACATAGCTTTGTAGTGGTGTATTTTTAGTTTTTACATCTTCTCCGTGCGAACGTTCACTTCATATGATCCAAGATTGGGTAGTACATTTATCTCACTATAATCAGTTTTATTATCATAGGGCCCCAAAAATTCTGAAAGTGTAAAATGCTAGAAATATTTTGATACAAAATAATAAAACTGGTTATCTCAACAACTTTTGGAGTCTAGCAAATTAATATTCAACGGCTCTTCATTACATGATACACAGCATTTTGACTTCCTTAGCATCAACACTTCATTCAAATGAGGCCAAGAAAAAAATTTCGTTTTACTGAGTTCTTTTCTCGCAAACTTTCAAAAACAATTTCAAAGTGTAACCTTTTACCAATTTTATTGCTCTCAGATTATTGCAAAATGATGTATGAGATATATGGTTTAAGCAAAAGGTTGGTACACATAGATCTGTCTGTAATAGGTGGAGTATAGTTGATTGGTTATTCCTGTAATCAAGAGAAAACATTTTAGTCCATGTAGAGCTATTTTATAAAGCAAATATATAAAAATACTATAGATCACAGGACATAATTAATGTACTTAGAAACTTATCCTTTTTCTCATAACACCAATGAAATGCGTTTGTAACAACATTTTATAATGTTCCATTTCTAAATTTATCTTTCACACAGAACACTGAATCCTCGGTAAGGACGCCTGTTTCTCTGCACAACATGGCAGATGCTACAAGTGAAGTACTGTCGGATAGGAACACCCACAGAAGTTGTCGCGACATAAATAGGACTGACCCCAGATATAAAAGAGTAAAAAAATAAAACTGTCTACCTTCTTTGAGAAGTCCATAATCATCGTTGTAATTACATCAAGTATTTATAAACGTTAATATTTAAACATTTTCACATAGCTCTATAGCGGTGGATTTTTGGTTTTTACGTCTTCACCGCAGTATCGTTCACTTCATATGATCCAAGATAGGGTAGAACATTTATCTCTCTATAACCAGATTTATTACAATACTATTAAATTATTCGTGCCGGCTGAAGAGAAGCATTTTGAAAACTGACAATAGGCATCTTCCAAAAAGAATAAAAAGATCAATAGAGGAAATGGAAACAAAAAGTTCGAAACATCCTTTGTTGCTTCCGGTGATAGTGAAACTACCACGGAGAGAATTTTTATTCTTAATTCTAAAATTTGTTCTATGAAATGTCTTGATCTTTGACGTTTGATAGTGCCTTGAATTATTGGAAGTATTGAGAATGTCGTGTCAGAAGACTTCAAAAGCGTGCTCTTTGCTTCTGTATACAATACACGTAATACCTGCATATGCAATACCAGAGACCTTGCTGCCCAAAGACGAAAATAAATAAATAAAAATTCTAAACACCACGTGCCAATAACGGAGGAATCTTGCAACTGCCACTGTGCTTTTGTGTTGGGTGGAGGGGGGGGGGGGGGGGCGGGCGGCATGTTCGCACGTGTCTGGCGCTTTCCGCGCAACCTTTGGAGAGGCGCTCAATGCCAGACGTTCCATTGTCTGACCCCGTTTCCTTCCTCCATACCTTTCCCGGTCGTCCCTTTTCACGTCCTGACAATAGCAACCTTCGACGCGAGCTTTTGTTACTCTGCTGGGATGGACTTCGACAGCTGGCTTCATTCCGAACAGCAAAAGGGACTGGTTACAGAGAGTGGCTTCACTGATCAAACGACTTCCCTCTCAAACGTATGACGCAGACGGAGGGAAAAGCGGAAGACGTTTTTTCTATCTGCCATGCAGTCACATATTAATTAATTTTGTTTCACGCAACATAATGTTCATTTATTTCTTACGACAGAATCACATAACCATGTTCCAATGACGTAACCGCTTTCGACCATCCATTGGTCATCTTGAGACTAAAAGCACATTCTGGAAGCGCTGACGGATCTTTCACTTTTCGGTGTCAACCAGTGCTGAGACATCGATTGGTCACTGGGAGCAGTGCACCCATCTCGCATGATGTGACGTCGCTGAATATATAGGGTGTTTCAAAAATGACCGGTACATTTGAAACGGCAATAAAAACTAAACGAGCAGCGATAGAAATACACGGTTTGTTGCAATATGCTTGGGACAACAGTACATTTTCAGGCAGACAAACTTTCGAAATTACAGTAGTTACAATTTTCAACAACAGATGGCGCTGCGGTCTGGGAAACTCTATAGTACGATATTTCCCACATATCCACCATGCATAGCAATAATATGGCGTAGTCTCTGAATGAAATTACCCGAAACCTTTGACAACGTGTCTGGCGGAATGGCTTCACATGCAGATGAGATGTACTGCTTCAGCTGTTCAATTGTTTCTGGATTCTGGCGGTACACCTGGTCTTTCAAGTGTCCCCACAGAAAGAAGTCACAGGGGTTCATGTCTGGCGAATAGGGAGGCCAATCCACGCCGCCTCATGTATGTTTCGGATAGCCCAAAGCAATCACACGATCATCGAAATATTCATTCAGGAAATTAAAGACGTCGGCCGTGCGATGTGGCCGGGCACCATCTTGCATAAACCACGAGGTGTTCGCAGTGTCGTCTAAGGCAGTTTGTACCGCCACAAATTCACGAAGAATGTCCAGATAGCGTGATGCAGTAATCGTTTCGGATCCGAAAAATGGGCCAATGATTCCTTTGGAAGACATGGCGGCCCAGACCAGTACTTTTTGAGGATGCAGGGACGATGGGACTGCAACATGGGGCTTTTCGGTTCCCCATATGCGCCAGTTCTGTTTATTGACGAAGCCGTCCAGGTAAAAATAAGCTTCGTCAGTAAACCAAATGCTGCCCACATGCATATCGCCGTCATCAATCCTGTGCACTATATCGTTAGCGAATGTCTCTCGTGCAGCAATGGTAGCGGCGCTGAGGGGTTGCCACGTTTGAATTTTGTATAGATAGAGGTGTAAACTCTGGCGCATGAGACGATACGTGGACGTTGGCGTCATTTGGACCGCAGCTGCAACACGGCGAACGGAAACCCGAGGCCGCTGTTGGATCACCTGCTGCACTAGCTGCGCGTTGCCCTCTGTGGTTGCCGTACGCGGTCGCCCTACCTTTCCAGCACGTTCATCCGTCACGTTCCCAGTCCATTGAAATTTTTCAAACAGATCCTTTATTGTATCGCTTTTCGGTCCTTTGGTTACATTAAACCTCCGTTGAAAACTTCGTCTTGTTGCAACAACACTGTGTTCTAGGCGGTGGAATTCCAACACCAGAAAAATCCTCTGTTCTAAGGAAAAAATGGTTCAAATGGCTCTGAGCACTATGGGACTCAACTGCTGAGATCATTAGTCCCCTAGAACTTAGAACTAGTTAAACCTAACTAACCTAAGGACATCACACACATCCATGCCCGAGGCAGGATTCGAACCTGCGATGTTCTAAGGAATAAACCATGTTGTCTACAGCACACTTGCACGTTGTGAACAGCACACGCTTACAGCAGAAAGACGCCGTACAGAATGGCGCACCCACAGACTGCGTTGTCTTCTACTGTATATCTTTCACATCACTTGCAGCGCCATACTGTTGTTGAAAATTGTAACTACTGTAATTTCGAAAGTTTGTCCGCCTGAAAATGTACTGTTGTCCCAAGCATATTGCAACAAACGGTGTATTTCTATCGCTGCTCGTTTAGTTTTTATTGCCGTTTCAAATTACCGGTCATTTTTGGAACACCCTGTAAGTACCTCGCCTTCGCGCTCTTATGTTCCCCTGTGGCTCGCACTGAGTCTTGGATGCCTTATCCTTGCCGGAGGAGTTAACTGAAGGCTCTGGCCAAGGACGTAGGCAGTTGGCATTCGATGTTACCCGAGGCCAGAGTGCGCTTGGAGTGTTGCGGGAACCGACCACGCGTATGGGGCAGCGTGGTGGAGAGCCTTTCCTGTGGCCTGTGAGGCGGCTTGTGGCTGCCTTGGGTTGCGTGCTGCTATTTCCGGACACGGCTGTCTACGGTCGTCCGCTGCCTTATTGCCGCCTGCTGTACCCGACGCAAGCCATATCGGACGTCCAGCGAAAACTTAAGTGAGGTTGTACTTAGGGCACGTGCGTGGAGATGTTGAGGGTTGCTACCTCTCTTCTGGTAACTGTAAGCGCATGGGTGTTACCATGGAAGTAAAGGTGTGCCTATGAAGAATTCACTGTGTTTAAGACAGGTGTTAAATATTAATACAATGCACGAGCGTGCCTCTTCCAGTTCGTGGGAAATTGTTGTTTGATGTAATACGTAATCAGCTGCAAGGCCGTAATCTGTTTATCAAATATACTGCATTCGAGTGTTTGGTAGCCTTAGCGCAGTGAGCCCCAGTAAAGCTTGTAATGAAATTTTCAGAATTGTGCTCGTTACGGTTTTCACTGAATAGTGGGGCATAAGAGTTCATAAAATTTAATTGTGACTAAGACTGGAGCGCCCGCTGGCCTTGCTAGTAATTGTAAATTTTTTAAAATATTTTGATAGCAGGCAATTTTTCTTAAAGTTATTGATAAGATTTGCGCTGTTGGTTGCACCTTGCCTGTGTGGTCACTCGTAGTGGGGCAAAGGCAGTTTGCCGTTTTATTAATGAATAATTTAACCAGTTATTTAATATCTTTTGGTGGTTGTTTACATTATTTCTGAGGACCTGTTCTGTGCGTTTGTTAAATGTTGCAGCTGGCTGTCTGGTATTTTGGAGTAAGCGCTACCTTTCCACCTATGGGTACCCGGGGCTGTGAAATCCCGGGTAGCCGGAGGTGACTCCGGGTAGAAGCTCGAGAAGTGGGTCTTGTACGAACTGCCGCCTTCCGCCTTTCGGCTTGGCTTCTCCAATTTCTGCCTCCGAGTGACCTGGCGTCACTCTCGCTAATTAATTGTGGCGCTAATTATATTTACTTCGGTATTTATTATATTTATTCTATATATTAAATCTTGTCTCAAGAGCAACATACGATTGTGAAAGTTTGTTTCTGTGCTACACTTAGTAAGACTTTGCGCTGACTAACTGTGTTTCTGGGCCTTGAAGCCGAAGTTTTAAACCTTAGTAAGCCTTAGTGATATTGATTGGCTCTTGAGTGTGAAACAAGAGCCTTTGTATTTACTTCATCCTGCTATTTATTTGGTGCATCTCTGGCAGGTTGTAATTTAGATAAATGTCCGAAGACTAGTCAGAAATGTTGTGTGTCTTAATTTAAGCCGTCAGGCGTATAATTGTCAGTGGTTTTAAAATTTTCTTGCATATGAGATAAATTTTGTTTCATAAAAAGACCTTCGTAGCAGATTCACCAAATTCTCGTGACTTACTATTCTTATTACCTAAAGTAATCAGGATTGAGATTTGTTGTTTTAAAGGAATTTGTTGATATGATTGTTAAAGAAAACGAGTGATAACAAAAGGGGTCCAGTCGTTCCTACTGTTTCCCTATTCCCTAGTAGAAGAACGTTTCATTACTCTAGAGTGAATGGCGCAGATACACGCTGTAGTAGTCTTTATTATTTTTCCCAACCACCAACTGAAATGCTTATGTAATGTAATTCTTGTCTGAAAAGTAATCGGAGAGATGCTTTCTCTTCCCCATCAGCGGTACACATTGGGATCTTGCGCAGCGTAAAAAATATGTAAAATGAAACGTACTCTGTAGTGAAAAGGACATGGAAAAATCATAAAACATCAATAATGAACAGATTACGCGTAATTTATTTGACGATATTTTAGGAAAGAAGAATAAGAAGAAGATGAAGAAAAATAAGATATCAGGCACTACCGATATGCTGCATTGTTAGCAACCTCGTGCGAAAGAAGCGCTTTTTTGTGCTCCGTATTTTTCACTAGATTTAGTGGAATGTACTGACACTATAATGTTCATCTTTGGCATGTCAGCGTCGAAGGTGTCACAAAATATGAGAATTTCACACATGAACACAGAGTGTCACGAAAAACTTATTCCGAGCTATAGCATTAACGATAATCTGTATTAATGTCTCGTACTATTTTCGCAGTAGTATATGTTCGGCGTGAATTCAAGCGCCGGTACGCCGGTCAGGAACGTTAAACCAGAGAGGGCTGTCAACAAAACGTCAGCCAATAGTACGCAGACCAAGCCCTCTCCGAGACAGCAGAGGCCTCTAGGCGAAGAGAACGTAAGCGCCGCTTCGCGTGGCCGAGGCCCAGCCGAAGACTAGCCGTTCAACAAGCCCTACAGCAGCGACTTAGGAACTGTATTATTTCACTTCTATTCGGCATTGTCTATACTGATGAGATTTCTTACACTACTGGCCACTAAAATTGCTACACCAAGAAGAAACGCAGATGATAAACGGGCATTCATTGGACAAATATATTATACTAGAACTGACATGTGATTACATTTTAACGCAATTTGGGTGCATAGATCCTGAGAAATCAGTACCCAGAACAACCACCTCTGGCCGTAATAACGGCCTTGATACGCCTGGGCATTGAGTCAAACAGAGCTTGGAAGGCGTGTACAGGTACAGCTGCCCATGCAGCTTCAACACGATACCACAGTTCATCACGAGTAGTGACTGGCGTATTGTGACGAGCCAGTTGCTCGGCCACCAATGACCAAACGTTTTCAATTGGTGAGAGATCTGGAGAATGTGCTGGCCAGAGCAGCAGTCGAACATTTTCTGTATCCAGAAAGGCCCGTACAGGACCTGCAACAAGCGGTCGTGCATTATCCTGCTGAAATGTAGGGTTTCGCAGGGATTGAATGAAGGGTAGAGCCACGGGTCGTAACACATCTGATCTGTTCAAAGTGCCGTCAATGCGAACCACAGGTGACCGAGACGTGTAACCAGTGGCACCTCATACCATCACGCAGGTTGATATGCCAGCATGGCCATGACGGATACACGCTTCCAATGTGCGTTCACCGCGGTGTCGCCAAACTCGGATGCGACCTTCATGAGCTGTAAACAGATCCTGCGAAAAAATGACGTTTTGCCATTCGTGCACCCAGGTTCGTCGTTGAGTACACCATCGCAGGCGCTCCTGTCTGTGATGCAGCGTCAAGGGTAACCGCAGCCATGGTCTCCGAGCTGATAGTCGATGTTGCTGCAGACGTCGTCGAACTGTTCGTGCAGATGGTTGTTGTCTTGCGAACATCCCCATCTGTTTACTCAGGGATCGAGACGTGGCTGCACGATCCGTTACAGTCATGCGGATAAGATGCCTGTCATCTCGACCGCTAGTGATACGAGGCCGTTGATATCCAGCACGTCGTTCCGTATTACCCTCCTGAACCCACCCATTCCATATTCTGCTAACAGTCATTGGATCTCGACCAACGCGAGCAGCAATGCCGCGATACGATAAACCGCAATCGCGATGGGCTACAATCCGGCCTTTATCAAAGTCGGAAACGTGATGGTAGGCGTTTCTCCTCCTTACACGAGGCATCACAACAACGGTTCACCATGCAACGCCGATCAACTGCTGTTTGTGTATCAGAAATCGGTTGGAAACATTCCTCATGTCAGCACGTTTTGGTGTCGCCACCGGCGCCAACCTTGTCTGAATGCTCTGAAAATCTAATCATTTGCATATCGCAGCATTTTCTTCCTGTCGGTTAAATTTCGCGTGTGTAGCACGTTATCTTCCTGGTGTAGCAATTTTAATGGCCACTAGTTTATTTTGTCTGTCGCTCATTGCTTGCGACACATCATTGTAAACTCTCAGAATTAAGTATTGTAATAAAGTACTGTAATAAAAATTAGTTAATGCGATTTGCTTGAATTGTTGTCTAGTTATCCGAGGAGCAAGATTCCTTGGCACCCCATATTTGACGAGTGGGCAGGGCACAGTTGTACCCTCGTTCAAAAAACCGTTCAACCTGAACTTCATTGTGCTTTTACCTGAATAGATGTATATTTTTGAGAATTTTCGGAAGTTACGAAACGGGAAAGCTACGAAACACGTAAATTACGAGTTTGTTGAAACGTATTTCTTAGTAAGTCAGAGTGAGTTGCAGTTACTGCATCGTGTATTATTACAGTAATCGTGTTACATTTAGTTCTCCCATTCAGCAAAAGTCATATTGCCTGCATTTATCGTACGTTTTTGCTACTGTCAAGTCTGTTAACAACCATTACTGAAAAAACATGCTAGTGGTAACAGGGAATCAGTAACATTAATTCCAAGATTTTGTGTTGTCATAACACAGAGAGGTGCAGAACAAAGTCGATAGCCTTTGATAGTCAATATTACTGGAACAAAATGACGTACCATACAATTCTTTCACGGGGGAAGGTTATTTTACGTGTCCAAAGTGCTCCCATCACCAGCCAGACAACGTCGATTCCGCTGAACCGTTGAAGGAACTACGGCTGTCGGTGTGATAACCGCACAGGAGGCGCCGATGGTTTCTAGCAGCTCGTTCAGTGTAGATGGCTTCTGTTGATAAACTTCATTGCTCAACGTCCCCATAGGTAGAAGTCGAGAGGTGCAAGGTCTGGAGACGGTGATGGGTACTTTGTGGTAGAGAGACGGAGAGCCATCTTGTTGTAGGTGATATCTTTCATTTCCAACCACCTTTCGTATGGCAGGTAAAATCGATGTTTGCAGCATATGAAGATAGCAGTTGCAGTACCTCCAAAGGAGACTGAGTCAATCACAACGCGCGGTGACAGACCCCACCACTCATTAACACCCGGTCGATTAACATGTTTGTCCACCTAAAAGTGAGGACTTTCAGGAGATCAGGACATGCAGTTGTGGCGGTTTAAGGCACCATTCAGTTCGGATTGGGCCTCGTCAGACCAGTTAACCATTCCTGCAAACCGTTCATCCTCACGAAGCATGCCTTCAAGTCACTAGCAGTACTCCATCCTACGACCGGGCTCGTCCTCGTTCGTAGCGTGCAACGATCTTGGAATTTATACTTCCCACTTTGCAGCCCTCAGAATTCATAGTACGCTTGTTCGGCTTACCCCGCTTTCATGTGCACCATTTTTCACAGATTTTTGAGTTGACGTTGTAAAATGTTGCAACACAGCAGCGCTGGAAGCTGGACGCGTTCACGTTTTGTGCTGCCTGACATTTCCTTATGTACATGCTAAACAGCACTCTCAGCCTCAAATTTATCCCGAATACGACAAATTGTTGTACGTGTTGGTGGCTGAGTTTCCTACACATAACGCCATTGACGTTGTACCTCCACCATGTTTTCTTACTTCTAGTACCACTTCAATACTGGCTTGCATTGCTCAGACGACAATCCTACTTCATTCATTGTTGCTCTGTCGTCTGCTGGAAATGCCCACCAAGGTCTGTTGAGAAAACAATGGGCTACGCTACTGTCCAAAATTACAACGATCCGTCATTTTGTAGTATTGTTTGTGTTGAGAGTTAATCGCTACAGCTTTTATAATGAACTAACTACAAGTTTTTCCGTTGTCGTAATAGAATTCGGTGTTAATTATATCAGTTCTTACAAGGTACCCTTACAGTGTAGCAGATCTCTGGTGTTATTACAAAGGTATCAGAAAACTCAAATTACAGTTCTTTATTTCCAACCAGATAATACAGCCCAATTCTGTATGCTGTTCTTGGGCTTGAGATGGGTTAATTGCTGTCACAGGAGCAGAGGCTGCTGTGAATGCGTGTTTCGAAGAACTTCCTAGAGACATTTACCATATATACGAAGGCTGAAGTCAAGATTATCTTTCCATGTGGATACTGTCTACTCTACAAGCAGCGCAGGATCTATCGTCTTTCGCCCACTTGACTGAGTGGTGTGACAGTTCTAGGGGCCAGGACCAGTGGAGATGAGGAACAAGGGGAAATGGGGATGTTACACCCAGTATTACATCCATCCCCACAATCAGCAAGTACGAAGTGTTATCTTCAACTGAAATGGAAAGTTAGCCTTCGAGACTCGGCTCACCTGTATGAAACGAACGCAAAAGTGTAGGGCTCTATTAATAATTGATACTTATCCATTGCCACGTCCAGAGGATCTCATGGACTAATTAGGTGCTGGACGCTACTTTTCCAAAACTGACATGCGCGACGCGTACCTTCAGACACCTCTCGATGAAGAATCTCAAAAAGTTTGTGTAATAAATACTCATTTGGACTTGTTTAAATATTTGCGTTTGCTTTTAGAAGTGCTTCCGCACCCGCCATTTTCCAACAGTGCTTGGAACAGCCGACTGCGCGAGTACCAAACTGTTCAAACTATTTGGACGATATTGTCGTAACAGGTCGTACAGCTGAAGAACATGTTGAAAATTTACGTGCTGTGTTTTGTGTGTTATCTGAGGCAGAACTAAAGTGTAGATTGGACAAGTGTAATGTTTTTAAACCGGAGTTGCAGTATCTTGGTCATGTCATAAACAGTCAAGATGTACATCCTCTTCAGTCGCATTTGTTAGCAGTACAAGATCTGCCAGTTTCTCACAATGTCGCATAATTGCTGTCAGTATTAGGAAAAATGAACTTTTACATTCATGTTTATACCCAGTGCTGGTCAAATCGCAGCTCCATTGCATTGCTTGCGTGACAAGAACGTCCCCTTCGTTTGGACAGATGAGTGCCAAGAAGCTTTTCAAAAACTGTGCTAGAGTTCACGAATCATGGTGGCTGGCTAGTGGTGGTGTGCCATGCCACTCTCTAGCAGATGATTCCAGCGGGTGAGAGATCTTTGAGGAGGGGCCGGGGGGGGGGGGGGGGGGGGGGCGTGCTGGCCAGGACAATACTCCAACAGACTCCCTGTCGAGGCACGTCAGGACAGCACGCGGAAAACTCTGACTTGCGTTACCTCATTAGGAGAGACCTCGCAGATCGGACACTGCTCTACCTGCTCCACCCTCCCCGAGATTTCATCTTAGTGAATGAGCAGTGTGGATAAGTATTTATTGAACGGACGATGTCAACATAAAGAACGCTTACTGAATGGCGTACTCGCCAAGTGATGGCGAAGACACCAAGTCAAAGACTTTAGTGAACACAAGGCTACTCTGTGAAAAGCACTAAAACATTTTATGTACATTATGTTATGACGATTTAGTTCTAGCTGGGCAGCGTTCAGGGTGCAGAATGACTATTCTGAAACACGTGGGACGCTGGGGCATTAGGGTACATCCTAACAAAGACTGTTAGAATTTTTTGTTTTCAGTTTCGTCATTTACGCAATTTCATAACGAATAATACATATGTGCTTCGCCCTATAAATTTGCATTACATTAATATAAAAGATAATTATCGTTGTATTTATTCAAATTCCACTACACGAAATGACGTCTTATAGTTAATACCTAACAGGCTACGTTTGGTGTTGCACAGAGGGTACAGTTAATGGTGCTACATAGTTGTATTGATGCTATTGTTTGTGAGGGAGACTGTGTTGATGATTTCACTGGGTGATGCAACACAGACAATGACAGGGTCGACAGGATACAGGTGTGAAGTGATGGGTGCAATAGGTAGTTGTAAAAGTTTAAGTACATGCGTGTGCATGCAATTAGGACGTGGAGGAAAGTAAGAAGTTTGGAAGAAGAGTGTAAACGAGTTGGTGATAGTGTTCATTAACAACAGCATCTATTAAAGTATTACGAAAGAGGAATAATATCAAAATGTGTCCTATGAGCAAAATCTGACGATTCGGGTAAAACGACTACCTTACTTTGACTGAGGTATATTCGAGACGATACTAACATTAAGGCTTACTTTAATGTAAGGACATGAAAATGACCAGAGAGCAAGGTATTAAACTGCAGCATCTTATATCTGTGAAATCAGTATATACAGAGCGAAGCAGCTAAGTCGTAACACCCCTTTATCTCCCCAACCGTAGTAGATATAAAGATGCCGTTTTGATAGTCAATTGCAGGGGCAGGGGCTACTTGAATACATCACATTTCATGTTTGTGCTATTTTTTATTACAGAGATATGAGGTCATCTTTGGTTATTTTAAATGTAACCCTGTGTTAAATTTTAGCGTGATGGGCTTACACAGACGGTTTCAAATATGTGTATATCATAATATTTAGGCGAATAGTTTGTGAGACACAGATATGTCCTCGTATCGTGTTCGTATGCGATGCGGCATTGTCCAATGCGACCTTTCCTCTTGATAATGAGGAACTTAACAGGGAAGGCGTTGTTTTCCTGCTCCTCGATAACGCCGTAAGATGACGCACGATGTACCTGGAGAGAAGGGTTTAAATGTGCTGCTGGGGTAATGAGACATCGCATTTCCGTCTCAGTTTCTTGGAGCAGACATGTACACCAACGAAGGAAAGTTAGATATGCTTCTAGTGTATGGTGAGAGCAGAAAAAATGCTATTAGAGCAATAAAGCTATATGGAGAATATCAAAACAAGACATGGTTGTCTCACTGGGAGGTCCGCGATCGTTCATAAAGTAAAATATGGCGTTTCAGTCTTCGATCGCTAGTCTTTATTCTCAATAACCGGTTTCGGGCTAGCTGCCCATCTTCAGATCTGTTAGACAATGTAAAAATGTAATTAATAAGAGAGATACAGTTAGCGATAAAAATATCTTAGTTTACAAAAAGAAATTTTGGAACGTATTAAATGCCAACATAACTAATGTTGTAGTTACAGAGTAACTTGTCCGTACAGAACACACAGTTCACTGTCATAAGTAAAGTAAATTTCAATCTGTTAAAACATTATATCGCAGTATTTAAGAGTAACCTGATTGGTAACAGTAAAAAGTGCCCTCTACCTATAACAATTGTGCATCTGTCATTATTTCGCCGTATATATTAATGGCGAATATTCTTTTTAATAAAACAATTTTTAGGTAATAACATATGAATAATCATTTTGAGTGGACCATGAAACGAAAAATTTTTACATTAATTTAAAAAATTTTTTTATAGAGAAAAATAAAATATAATTAAAATGTAGATATTCTTCCGAAAATGTGCGTTTGCTCTTCTTTGTTTTTGATTGGTGGTGGAGTGGATTTCCCTACGTCAGAACGTATACAACGCCACGCCGAGTCGTCTTGCGCCGCGCCCAATTCAAGAAACAGCTACAGCGGAACGGCCCTCAGCGTACTGGCGGCGAGGTGAATTGGGCGCGGCGCAAGACGACTCGGCGTGGCGTTGTATACGTTCTGACGTAGGGAAATCCACTCCACCACCAATCAAAAACAAAGAAGAGCAAACGCACATTTTCGGAAGAATATCTACATTTTAATTATATTTTATTTTTCTCTATAAAAAAAATTTAAATTAATGTAAAAATTTTTCGTTTCATGGTCCACTCAAAATGATTATTCATATGTTATTACCTAAAAATTGTTTTATTAAAAAGAATATTCGCCATTAATATATACGACGAAATAATGACAGATGCACAATTGTTATAGGTAGAGGGCACTTTTTACTGTTACCAATCAGGTTACTCTTAAATACTGCGATATAATGTTTTAACAGATTGAAATTTACTTTACTTATGACAGTGAACTGTGTGTTCTGTACGGACAAGTTACTCTGTAACTACAACATATGGTATGTTGGCATTTAATACGTTCCAAAATTTCTTTTTGTAAACTAAGATATTTTTATCGCTAACTGTATCTCTCTTATTAATTACATTTTTACATTGTCTAACAGATCTGAAGATGGGCAGCTAGCCCGAAACCGGTTATTGAGAATAGAGACTAGCGATCGAAGACTGAAACGCCATATTTTACGATATGGAGAACTGTATCCTGATCGTGAGCGCCTTTAGCGCCAGCTTCTTTCACGTCCTTGCAAGAAACTACTTGAATGGGGATCATGGAACGCCATACAGAGGACAAGGGAGAAAACTACAATTGGCGAGGCACATGAAGAGGGCTTTCTAGGGTTAGCGCATAACGACCCTACTGTTTCGTCGCGACGTATCGCCTCAGAATGTGGTACAAGTCAGAGAAGTGCTCTACGCATACTGCACCGGAAAAGATGTCACCCGTTTCACCTCTCATTACATCAAGCTCGCTCCGGTGTGGATTTCGAACGGCGCCGGGAATTTAGCCGGTTTGCTCTGCTGCGCCTACAAGATGATCCAACGTTTTTTCAGTGGGTGCTTTTTACTGATGAAGCGACTTTCACCAACCACGGTAATGTGAATTTGCATAATATGCATTACTGGTCGACTGAGAACCATCATTGGCTTCGACAGGTACAGCATGATCAACCGTCGAGTGTTAACGTGTGGTACGTCATCGTCGGCAATGTCATTGTGGGGCCATACGTCATTCCGGGTATACTAAATGACAATAACTATGCACGGTTCCTGCGAAACGTTCTGCCCATTTTGCTGGAAGAGGTACCACTAACTAAGAGTCAGTGCATGTGGTTCCAACATGACGGCTGTCCTGCTCACTCTTGCCGTGTGGCTACAGAGCTGTTAAATGAAAAGTTCCCGGATTGTTGGGAAGGACGACGTGCTGAAGTGAAGTGGCCAGCCCGATCTCCTGATTTTACCCGTCATGATTTTTTTTCCTATGGGGAGCAATCAGACATAAAGTATATGCTCAAATACCAACTACGCCAGACGATATGATGCAACGTATCATCGAAGCGTGCGCTGTTATCTCACGTGACACCCTCGCAGCCGTTCACAAATCATTCGAACGGCGACTACAAATGTGCATTGCAGCAGAGGGGAAGCAGTTTGAGCAGATGCTTCAGTAGAGTTTTGTATCAGGTACAGTATGTATTTTGCATCTTTATGTGTATTTGCTTCGTATTGTGATCAATAGCAAATATTTTAAAATAATAAAGAAATACGTACGAAATAATTATGACCAATAAGGGCCTCCTCATTTACATTTGTATTTCTATTACTTCAAATGAATTAACATCTTGCAGTATTTTAAAACTGTATGTTGTCCACTATTTTGGTATCGCAGTTGTCAAATAACTGAATAATATTTGCGCGACATCATCAGTTAATTTTTGCGCAAAATATCGCAGTATGTATTACTATTGTCGGGTAAATGGGCGTGTGTACCATGTACTCTACACAACAGGGAAGGTCGCATCGGACAACGCAGCTTCGAAGGACGAACACGGTACGAGAACAAATTTGTGTCTCAAAAACTATCCTTCAAAGCATTATGATATACACATAATTGAAACAGTCTTTTTAAGCCCATCGTGTTACGCTAACATTTAACATAGGATTCCATTTAGAAAAACCAAAGATGATCTCATATCTCGGTAATAAAAAACAACATAAACATGAAATGTGACGTATTCAAGTAGCCCCTGTCCCTGCAATTGACTGTCCAAATGCCATCTTTGTATCTATTGCAGTTGGGGAGATAATGGGGTGTTATGACTTAGCTGCCTCACCCTGTATATTTATTTAAATATCTCTCTTTGTACAGTTGCTAGTTCCTGTATGCAGTACAACACATATATGTAACAGTTATGGAGTACCGCAATATTGACATTTAATTACCAGATGCATATTGGCTTTTATTTAAAACCCATATTCTGTGGGCGCACTAGCGGAGTACACGTATTTGCTTTTGTGCATGGAGCGCGAGGGCAAAAAGTGTTAAACTGCTGCGTCATTTGTATGACTGACGCTATGATTCTCTATATGTTCGGTAACTTGGTAGCTATGGCTGTCGTTATCCCTTTAAAAATGCTCGCGTTTGGCTGTTAGCAAGCATGGGGTTTTGTTACACTACATCACTGAAGCCGGATTAATTACTCAGCAGAACTAAGGTGGCATAAACTTAATTAGGAAACACACATATAGAAAAGAGCTCTGCTGCATTGTTCAAACACGGTGAGAAATATACAGAAAGAAAATCAGCTACAGTTAATAGCACTGTGTCCACTGCACGGTACAGGTACCGACTCATAATGATAGTAGTAATTGCGTACGTTGAGCGCACTTCTCAAGTTTTATGAATTAATTAAATTAATTACGTTATACTATATTACAAATAATTCCCCCCTCTCCAACCATGAACCATGGACCTTGCCGTTGGTGGAGAGGCTTGCGTGCCTCAGCGATACAGATGGCCGTACCGTAGGTGCAGCCAGAACGGAGGAGTATCTGTTGAGAGGCCAGACAAACGTGTGGTTCCTGAAGAGGGGCAACAGCCTTTTCAGTAGTTACAGAGGCAGCAGTCTGGATAATTGTCTGATCTAGCCCTGTAACATCAACCAAAACGGCCTGGCTGTACTGGTACTGCGAACGGCTGAAAGCAAGGGGAAACTACAGCCGTGATTTTTCCGGAGTTGTGTTGATTGGTTAAATGATCATGGCATCCTCTGGGTAAAATATTCCCCCACTAGGATATCCGGGCGGGGACTACTCAGGAGGACATCGTTATCGCAAGAAATAAAACTGATGTTCTACAGATCAGAGCGTGGAATGTCAGATCCCCTAATCGGGCAGGTAGGTCAGAAAATTTGAAAAGGGGGATGGATAGATTGAAGACAGATACAGTGGGAGCTAGTGAAGTTCTGTGGCAGGAGGAGCAGAACTTCTGATCAGGTGAGTATAGGGCTTTAACCCTAGGACGCCCAAGCCTTTTTTACTAACTTGGATGCCTAAGGGGGGGGGGGGGGGCTTCGGCGAGCCCACAGGTATTAAATAAGTTTACTGACGAAAAATTACAACTTTCAAAATGGTTTATGTATTTTAAATGAGGCATTGGTTTACAAATGTTGTTAATTGTTATAAATATTGGATTGAGTGAGTAAAAAATTGACATATTACAATACAAAATACAGATGTGTTCATAAACAATACACAACTTCAAGGCAAGAGACACACTTCAAAATTTTTTCTGAATGTGTGTTACACACATGTTTATGACACTGTCGACAATTCGATTTTGGTTTACTTAGATTCTTTGTTTTAGCTTTTCTTACACAAATATGGCACCGACCTTTCCCTGCAGGAGGCTGACGTGCTTCTGTTGTCACTTCTTTGGTTTTCTTTTGTAGAATAGTCTCCATTGATTGAACAATTTGGTTAGATAACCCTCTTGCATTGGCACCTCTTTCTTCCACCTGCAATTTCACTAGTTCCATCCCAGCTTGCAGATCATAAAGTTTCCGTTTGTTGTGTTTCTTTTCATTCCATCTTGGATGTTGCTGGATGAATATGGTGGTTGCGTTGATAGCACAAATGTCGATGAGAGTGTAAAATACAGATAGAGGCCATCTCTTTGTTCCCCACTTGTAGGTGTACATACGAGCCATTTCATCAATGGTATCAGTTCCACCGTTAGTGGAATTATAATATGCATTTATCTCAGTTTTATTCTTCTCTCCTCCAACAGTGCCTTTATCTTGGTGCATTGTTAACAACATCAGTAAGTTTTTACTTGGTTTCGTTTTTGCTGTGTAGGAAACCAAAGTTACTGGAGGCCTACGTGTTGGGAACTGCACTAACTCACTACAAGTTTACAAGATAAATAACAGCTGACTGACATCAACAATCACTTCCTCTGAAAGTAAACCGATTGTTGTGAATACAAAGAATACCAACCAACAAGAAACTAACTTGCATTGTTGTAGAGATGAGAGAAACGAAATCCTACTACGGGAAATTTTCTATAGCATGGAAGCCTAAGGGGGGGATTTGTTGGACCCATAATAAGTTTATTTATTTTTTCTTTCAAAGCAGGAATTTTCTATAAAATATATTGAGACTAACGTGCCATAAAATAGCCAACAAACAATAACTCAAAGGGAATATGTAATATGAAAGTTACTTGGGCAAAAGCACGAGACATAAAAAAATTGTGGGTTCAACGAACGCCCCCCCCCCCTTTTAGGCGTACTAGGGTTAAATTAAAAAATCAAACAGGAGTAATGGAGGAGTTGATTTAATAATGAATAAAACAATAAGAACAAGGTCAAATAACTATAAACAGCATAGTGAATGTGTTACTGTAGCCAAGACAGACACGAAGCCCACATTCACCACACTAGTACAAGTTTATATGCCATGTAGCTCTGCAGATGGGGAGGAGATTGAGGAAATGTATTATGAGATAAAAGAATTTATTCAGATAGTTAAGGGAGGAGAAAATTTAATAGCCTTAGGGGCTCGAATTCGTCAGTAGGAAAAGAAAAAGAAAGAAAAGTAGTAGGCGAATATGGACTGTGGGAAACGAATGAAAGAGGAAGCCGCCTGGTAGAATTTTGTATAGAGCATTATTTTGAATTGAGAATCATGAAGGAAGGTCGTATGGGTGGAGAAGACCTGGAGACATTGGAAGGTTTCAGATGGATTATATAATGGTAAGACAGAGATTTAAGAACCAGGTTTTAAATTGTAAGACATTTCTAGGGGCAAATGTGGACTCTGA
Source organism: Schistocerca nitens (assembly GCF_023898315.1). Taxonomy (NCBI): domain Eukaryota; kingdom Metazoa; phylum Arthropoda; class Insecta; order Orthoptera; family Acrididae; genus Schistocerca; species Schistocerca nitens. The sequence continues at coordinate 614,071,823 of NC_064619.1, forward strand.
CCACCATTTCTTGGTTATGAACTGCAGAGTAAAACCGAGGAAGCTGCAAAAGACAGGAATTTAAGGAGATGGTACCTGGATAAACTGAAAGAACCAGAGGTTGTAGAGACTTTGAGAGAGAGCATTAGGGAATGACTTACAAGAAGGGGGGAAAGGAATACAGTAGAAGAAGAATGGGTAGTTTTGAGAGATGAAATATTGAAGGCAGCAGAGGATCAAGTAGGTAAAAGACGAGGTCTAGTAGAAATCCTTGGGTAACACAAGAGATATTGAATTTAATTCATGAAAGACGCAATATAAAAATACAATAACTTAAACAGGCGAATGGGAATACAAATGTCTAAAAAATTACATCAACTGGAAGTGCAAAATGGTTAAGCAGCAATGGCTAGAGGACAAATGTAAGGGTATAGCAGCGTATATCAGTAGTGGTAAGATAGATGTTGCCTTCAGGAAAATAAACAATTCTTTGGAGAAAAGGGAACCATCGGTATGAATATCAAGAACTCGGATGAAAAACTAGTTCTACGCAAAGAAGAGAAAGGAGAAAGGTGGAATAAGTATGTAGAGCTTCTATAAAAGGAAGATGTACATAAGGGCAATATTATGGAAATGGAAGTCGCTGTTGCAAAATACTAACACGAATCCTTTACAGAAGAATGGAAAAACTGGTAGAAGCCGACATCGGGGAGGATCACTTTGGATTACAGAGAAATATAGGAATATGCGAGGCAATACTGACCTACGTCTTCCTGTAGAAGACTGGTTAAGGAAAGGCAAACCTACTTTTAAAGTATTTGTAGACTCTCAGAAAGCTTTTGATAATGTTGACTGGAATGCCCTCTTTCAAATTTTAAATGTAGCACGGGTAAAATACAGGGAGAGAAAGGTTACTTACTAATTGTATATAAACCACATGGCAGCTATAGGAATTGAGGGGCATGAAAGGGAAGCAGTGGTGCAGAAAGGAGTGAGACAGAGTTGTAGCCTATGCAAGATGTTATTCAATTCTTATACTGAGCACGCAGTAAAGGAAACAAAAGAATATTTTTAAGTAGGAATTAAAGTCCAGGGGGAAGAAATAAAAACTTTCAGGCTTGCCGATGGCATTGTAATTCTGTCAGAGACAGCAGAGGACTTGGAAAAGCAACTGAACGGAATAGACCGTGTCTTGAAAGAAGAATATAAAATGAACACCAACAAAAGCAAAACGAGAATAATGGAATGTTGTCGAATTAAATCACTTGAAATTCAGGGAATTAGATTAGGAAATGAGACACTTAACGTACTACATGAGTTTTGCTATTAGCGAAGTAAAATTACTGATGGTGGTCGAAGTAGACAGAATGTAGACTGGCAATGGAAAGAAAAGCGTTTCTGAAGTAGACAAATTTGTTAACATCGAGTATAAATTTATGTCTCAGCAAGACCTTTCTGAAAGTATTTGTATGGAATGTAGTCATGTATGGAGGTGAAACGTGGACAATACAGTTTAGACAAGAAGAAAGTAGAAGCTTTTGAAATGTGGTGCTACAGAAGAATGCTGAAAATTAGATGTGTAGATCACGTAACTAATGAGTGGGTACTGAATAGAGCTAGGGAGGAGAGAAATTTGTGTTACAGCCTAGCTAGAAGAAGGGATCGGTTGGTAGGACACATTCTGAGAGATCACCAATTTAATACTGGGGGGAAGCGTGGGGGTGAAAATCGTAGAGGAGAAGCAAGAGATGAATATAGTAAGCAGATACAGAAGGATGTAGGTTGCAGTAATTATTCGGAAATGAAAGGCTTGCACAGGATAGAGTATCATGGATAGCTGCATCAAATCCGTCTTTGGACTGATGACCACAACAACATAAATAATTTAGTTATTTCGTAGAAAAGGCTGTGCACTAAAAACATGCCAAGTGCGCTCAACGTATACACATACTACTATATATTTAAAAGTCCAAGCTAAATCTGAGCGCAGTAGAATGAAATAAAATGTTAGTTCAAAATAGTAGACTTTTCTGCGCAATAGAATTACTTTAAAAATTCATTTTAACGTACCAAACTCATTGGGGGATGGCCATCCTCCACGAGATTATTAAATAAAACGAATTTAATATTTTACATTTTATTCAGTGTTGGATGGTCATCCAACACTAAATTATCGTGAAAAAAATCAGAGCAAAAGTACCAGATCATTAAATTCATTAATATTAGTAAGTTTCCTCATTCCTTTATGTCTCAGTTTAATACCCGTCCTTCAAAAAACTGAAAATCGCAAATACTAATTAATTTCAAATATCTGTCTAGCAAGATAACTGTAAATTCATTATTCTATTCCAAGCATATTTTATCTCCATGTCTAGTGTTCAAATATTCGCAACCGGAATTGTTATGTAAAGATTTACTTGTTGCTCACTTATTTTTAAACAAATTAATATTATTAGTGTTGTTGAGCTGCTTCAGTAAGACTTCCATTTATACAGAATAAAATTATTAGTAGAATTAAAAATCCATGTGGTACTGTATCATAGTTTTGAAGAATTATTCTTTTATCATACTGAAGTAAGAATTCTGTCTTAACTTTCTGTTTATTAAAGTTTTACTATTTACATCTCTAGTTATTGGGTTGAACTGTAAGTGTGTCTTTTCTTTCACTTCATCCTTAATTAATCTTATCAGAGATTCGCCATTCGTCTTTTGAATATTCTTATAGTTTTAAGTGAATCCCTTTATTTCATCTATGAATTTTTATCATTTTTCTCAAAATAATAACTTTAAGTTCCAGTTGAAGCACAATCCTTACCACAATTATTTCCTAATTCATCAGTCCAGTCATCTAACACATAACCTGTTTCTTCAGTATTTTCCCCATTGTTAGTACATACTATACTGCCTGTTACAAAATATGTAACAGCTATTCCTAGCTTATCTAACAAATCATGTAATCTGAGGACCGCTTTAGCAGCTGGAGGTGGTTCAGGAAACCGTTAACAGATGTCTCGTTTTTGTTCTGGAATCAACTTCGTTCCTCAAATACCAACTATATACACGCTATATACACAATTTGTGAACATTATTTCCTTGGCCTGCGGGGCACAGCTGAATAGCTATAGGATTGGTTCGGCGGACCAATACTACTGTTATTTGCTGTCATCAATCACGGCCTGAGCCCATCTGGAAGAAGACGAGAGCATCTGTCGTCAGCAGCTTTATCATCTAAACAAGTTGTTTCTATGTCAGTGATGAAGAAGAAGAAGAAAATGGGTGCACGACAGTCAGCACCCAAGTCGCAGTCCAACAGCGATATTAAGAGAAAGAAAAGCAGAATTGAAATAAAAAGAGTACCATCAGAAAAAAAACAGCCAGGTTCAGGGATTAGTGAACACGAGTTGTCGTAGCGAGATTCAATATTGTAATCCCCAAATCCTCGAAAAATAAGCGAAAAATATATCTATTCAAAAAAGCAGATAAAAAATCAATTGACGCCTTTCTAAGAGACAATCTCCACTCATTCCAAATTAATAATGTAAGTGTAGACCAGATGTTGCTTAAATTCAAAGAAATAGTATCGCCATAAATTCAGATATTTATACCAAATAAAATAACAAACGACGTAGTTGATCCTCCTTGGTACACAAAACGGGTTAGACCACAGTTGCAGAAACAACGAAACAAACATGCCAAATTGAAATAGACACAAAATCCCCAAGACTGGCGATCTTTTAAAGAAGCTCGAAATTTAGAGCGGACTTAAATACGAGATAGATCGAAACTTTGTCTCGAAACCTGGCAGAAAATCCTAAGAGATTCTGGTCGCATGTGAAGTATGTTAGTGGCAAGAAACAATCCATGCTTTCTCTGCGCGATAGCAATGGAGATATTATCGAAGACAGTGCTGCCAAAGCAGAGTTACTAAACACTGCCTTCCGAAATGTCTTCACAAAAGAATTCGAATCAAGAACAGCTGGCAAAGTGAGTAACTTAAAAGTAAATATCGTCGGGGTAGTGAAGCAACTCAAATCACTTAATAAAAGCAAGTCTTCTGGTCCAGATTGTACACCAATCAGGTTCCTTTCGGAGTATGCTGTTGCATTACCTCCATACTTAACAATCATATACAACCGTTCACTCGACGAAAGATCAGTACCCAAAGACTGGAAAGTTGCACAGGTCACACCAATGTTCAAGAAAGGAAGTAGGAGTAATCCACTAAATTACAGGCCCATTTCGTTAACGTCGATATGCAGCAGGATTTAGAACACATATTGTCTTCGAACATTATGAATTGCCTCGAAGAAAACGGTCAACTAACACACAGTCAACACGGGTTAGGAAAACATCGTTCCTGTGAAACACAAGTAGCTCTTTATTCACATGAAGTGTTGAGTGCTATGGACAAGGGATTTCAGGTCGATTCCGTATTTCTGAATTTCCGGAAGGCTTTTGACGCTGTACCACACAAGCGGTATTGAAATTGCGTGTTTATGGAATATCGTCTCAGTTATGAGACTGGATTTGTGATTTCCTGTCAGAGAGGTCACAGTTCGTAGTAACTGGCGGAAAGTCATCGACTAGAACAGAAGTGATTTACGGCGTTCCCCAAGGTAGTGTTATCGGCCCTTTGCCGTCCCTTATCTATATAAACGATTTGGGAGACAACCTGAGCGGCCGTCTTCGGTTGTTTGCAGATGACGCTGTCGTTTATCGACTAATAAAGTCATCAGAAGATCATGACAAACTGCAAAACGATGTAGAAAAGATGAATTGTGCGAAAAGTGGCTGTTGACCCTAAATAACGAAAATTGTGAGGTCATCTACATGAGTTCTAAAAGGTACTCGTTAAACTTCGGTTACACGATAAATCAGTGTAATCTAAAAACCGTAAATTCAACTAAATACCTAGGTACTACAATTACGAACGACTTACATTGTAAGGAACACACAAAAAATGTTGTGGGGAAGGCTAATCTAAGACCGCGTTTTATTCACAGGACACTTAGAAAATGTAACAGACCTACTAAGGAGACTGCCTACACTACGCTTGACCTTCCTCTTTTAGACAACTGCTGCGCGGTGTGGGATCCTTACCAGATAGGACTGACGGAGTAGATCGAAAAAATTCAGAGAAAGGCAGCACGTTTTGTATTATCGAGAAATCTGGGAGAGAGTGTCACAGAAATGATACAGGATTTGGGCTGGAAATCATTAAAAGAAAGGCGTTTTTCGTTGCGACATAATCTTCTCACGAAAATCCAATCACCAACTATCTCCTCCGAATGCGAAAATATTTTTTTGACGCCGGCCTACATAGGGAGGAACGATCACCACGGCAAAATAAGAGAAATCAGAGCTCGTACGAAAAGATATATGTGTTCGTTCTTTACGCGCGCTATTCGAGACTGGAATGATAGGGAACTGTGAAGGTGGTTCGATGAATCCTCTGCCAGGCACTGAATGTGATTTGCAGAGTATCCATGTAGATGTAGATGTAGATGTAGAATCCCTTTTCAAAAGGCGTCGAAAGGTTTTGCAGAAAATTTGTATAGATTTCTGTGTTGAATTATTTTTATAAAATTAATTTTAGTGCTCTCAAAATGCCGGTTCTTTTCAACTAAAATTTATTTCACTCTTTACAGACTTTTATTAGCAATCAAAAAACTTCTCTAATTTTTTAAATTAAATCTCTTTCGCTCTAAATTGGCTTTGATTTTTATAAATAGTTGTAAGTGGATACGTGAAGCGCACTTGGCATAATTTAGATGCACAACCTTTATTTATTAATTAATTAAATTTATTATGTTATATTTTATGATATCTTATTTATGAAGATTTTTGGGACAAAGATATTTTATCGTATAAAAATGTGTAGTGGCAAATGAAACAAGCGACTGACGCAAAAACTATTTTATTTGAATTTATTTATATGTTAAAATCGTATGAGTACTGAAGGAAATGATGTGTTGCTTAATGCGTATAATAGGAACAGTATGAAAGGGAACAGATATTGGTCTCAGACAGCAACTTCTTCAGGGGAAAATACAGGTAAGCCTCCTGAAACAGAAAGAGAACCAAGCGTATAAGCTGCTCTTTCAGTTACATACCATCCACGGAAAAGCTTCACTGCTGGCCGACAATAGATCGTGAGATTCATAGTGTCCTCGTATGCTTCACTGGTGTGATGTAGGAGACCGGAGGACAATAGAGGGATATGTAACATACGAGGGTCGTTCCGAAAGTAACGCCTCCTATTTTTGTGGTATCTTTGGATGTCCGCGCCAGATGTCGTTGGCGAAGTGCTAATGCTTGACCCTTCCTCATTTAGTTGCAGGTAGTTCCGTTGTTCCGCCATAGTTGGCGCTAACAGAAGAGTGTTGCAGAACGGAGTCTTCATACGGACGCACGTATACAACAGCGATGTGTGACTAATTCCTTGCTGCTGAAGAAATTGCTCCGATTGAAATCCGGGTGTATAGAGACGATACAATAGATGTGAGAAATGTGAGGCCATGGGTACGGCATTTCCAAGGTGGTGAAAAGGGTGCGCATGACAAGCCACCGCCCGGTCGGCTTTGCACAGCTGTCACCCCTCGAAATGGAGAGCATCTTGATCAACTCATCCGTGCTGATCGGTGGATATTGACCAGAGAATTGCGCGCAAAGCTGAATGTGGACTGTAATGCCTTAGGAAAAATTTTGGAACATCTTGGTTATCCCAAATTCTGTGCGAGATGGCTCCCGTGGATGCTTATAGAAGAACGAAAAAGTCATCAAATGGAAATATGTCTGGACATGCTGGACCAGCATGAAGCTGAAGGCCACAATTTTCGGAATAGCATCGTAGCATCGTCACCGGAGATGAGACGTGGCGTCATCACGTTGAGCTGGAATCCAAAAAGTCCACGGAATGGTGACATACAAATTCTCCGTCAAAGAAGAAATTCAAGACACAGCAGCCTGCAGAAAAAGTGATGTGCACAGTCTTCTGAGATATCCAGTGTGTGGTGCTTTTGGATGTCCTGGAGCCTGGAGAAACTGTCAGTTCAGCACACTCCAGGACGACAATGACTAAGCCAAAATCCCGAATTTCCAGGGTAAGGCCAGACAAGAAGACCAACTCTCACCTCCAACACGATAACGCCAGGCCCCCCACACCAGTTTTGCAACCACGCAACTCATTGCCAAATTCAGTTGGACTGTCTTACCACATCCACAGTACAGTCCCGATTTACCGCCTTCAGACTTCAATCTCTTTAGTCCTCTGAAAGATGGACTACGTAGCGAAAATTTTCAAGACTCGGATACGGTCTTCAAACCTGCAAGGAAGTGGTACCCTCGACTGGTTCCGATTTTTACAAGCGCGGGGTGCAGCCGGTTCATCTTTGGCAAAAGTGCATAACGATTCCTTTAAAGTTAGTACCGCCATTAGACTGTTTTTTGTTTGCAGTGTTAACATTACACGATCATGATTTTGGCTTTAGAGTGCCATTATCAAGTGTTTTAATGCATACAGTGCCTAAGATAGCATACTGTCTTATTTAAAATACACTATTAGGCTCATTGTCTAAGGGTCAATATTTCTGGTAAAAGCGTACTGCTTTGTTTTATCACTTAGTATACCATCTTGAGTCAAGATATACACTATTACACATGTTCTAAGGGTCAATATTTCTGGTAAAAGCCTACTGATTTGTTTTATCTTGACTCAAGATGGTACACTCAGTGATAAAACAAAGCAGTAAGCTTTTACCAGAAATATTGACCCTTTGACAATGTGTCTAATAGTGCATTTTAAATACGACAGTATGCCATCTTTGGCACTGTATAACAATAAAACACTGGATAATGGCACTTTGAAGCCGAAATCATGATCGTGTAAATGTAACACCGCAAATAAAAAACAGTCCTACGTCGTTACTAACATTATGAAAAAATTATTGCATAACGATTGGTGGTGACTATGTGAAAAAATGACGTTCTGTAGCTGAAATATCGCTCTATTCAGCTGTGCTGTTGGGATTTTTGTATCTCCTGTAGCTTCCATGAATAAAAATAGGAGATATTACTTTCGGAACGCCCCTCGTATTTTTGCAGATAACCAGTTTTGAAGGAGGATATCAATTAGTGCATTAATATTTCTACCGAAAATCATCGCAATAGGGCAAAGAAGATTGTCTTAATTCTCCATCATTCTGTGTTGAAGCATATTCATCAGACTTTCTGAAGATGCTGGAGGCTGTGGCTCTAATTTATGTATTTCTAATTTTTTCTCGGTTTTGAAGTAGGACGCGGTAGCTGCAAATTCTGAAATATATAACATACTTCAAAGTATAAAGAGAGATGTTGCAGTGGAGCAGTGATTGTCGTGTTATTCAATCAGATGAAAGTACTCTTCACAAAAAAAAAAACACCGGGTGATCAGAAAGTCAGTATAAATTTGAAAACTTAATAAACCACGGAATAATGTAGATAGAGAGGTAAAAGTTGACACACATGCTTGGAATGACGTGGTGTTTTATTAGAACCAAAAAAAAAAAAGAAAGTATTGCTAGACGCGTGAAAGATCTCTTGCTCGCGTCGTTTGGTGATGATCGTGTTCTCAGCCGCCACTTTCGTCATGCATCGCCTCCCAGGTCCCCAGGCCTCAGTCCGTGCCATTATTGTCTTTGGGGTTACCTGAAGTCGCAAGTGTATCGTGATCGACTGACATCTCTAGGGATGCTGAAAGACAATATCCGACACCAATGCCTCACGATAATTCCGGACATGCTTTACAGTGCTGTTCACAACATTATTCCTCGACTACAGCTATTTTTGAGGAATGATGGTGGACATATTGAGCATTTCCTGATCTTTGCTTTGTCTTACTTTGTTATGCTAATTGTTGCTATTCTGATCAGATGAAGCGCCATCTGTCGGACATTTTTTGAACGTTTGTATTTTTTTGGTTCTAATAAAACCCCATGTCATTCCCAGTATGTGTATCAATTTGTACCTCTCTATCTACATTATTCCGTGGTTTATTAAGTTTTCAAACTTATAGTGACTTTTTGATCACCCGGTATTTAGTCGAATTATCATGTCAAAGCAATTATTTACAGTATATGGAAAACCAGACATGCAAATAACACAGAAGGCGCTTCAGACTCTGTAACGAACTCAATTAAAGTTGAAACGTCAGAATTTTCAGTAAAAATTATTCCTTATAAATAGTGGTAGGCGCCGCGTGGTGACAGTTCGCCAGCAGTGAAATCCCCGCCGCCTGTGTACGCAGCTGCGGCAGCGGACTTTAATTAAAACAGACACGGGCGCCGGCCAGGGCGCTACGCTACAGTGGAGGCGCGGGCGCGGTCGTGCGCTGGCTGTTGCTACTGTGCTGTGGAGAGGGGGGCGCGAAAAGCTGCGCTCCACTGCGACGCGGACAATCCCGGCCGCAGGTGCGGGCAGCAGCCAGCTGACGCACTCGCTCCGGAGACGAGGAGAAGGCGGCAGGTGGGCCGCACAATCCTAGTACTGAACTGAAGCTGTAGTAACGAGACGCAGCTGCATCTATAAAGAATATTCTCAACCGCTACCGAAATATAGAAAGTACCCCATCACCCAGAATGGCAGACAGAGCTAGCGATATAGTCATCATTTTGATTTGCAGTTCCTTGTGTTGGCCGTGTTTGCAGTTAAAATTGTTGGATGCGAGGTCTACATCTACAACTACATCTACATCCATACTCCGCAAGCCACCTGACGGTGTGTGGCGGAGGGTACCTTGAGTACCTCTATCGGTTCTCCCTTCTATTCCAGTCTCGTATTGTTCGTGGAAAGAAGGATTGTCGGTATGCTTCTGTGTGGGCACTAATCTCTCTGATTTTATCCTCATGGTCTCTTCGTGACATATACGTAGGAGGGAGCAATATACTGCTTGACTCTTCGGTGAAGGTATGTTCTCGCCGGCCGGAGTGGCCGTGCGTTTCTAGGCGCTGCAGTCTGGAACCGCGAGACCGCTACGGTCGCACGTTCGAATCCTGCCTCGGGCATGGATGTGTGTGATGTCCTTAGCTTAGTTAGGTTTAAGTAGTTCTAAGTTCTAGGGGACTGATGACCTCAGAAGTTGAGTCCCATAGTGCTCAGAGCCATTTGAACCATTTTTGTATGTTCTCGAAACTTCAACAAAAGCCCTTACCGAGCTACTGAGCGTCTCTCCTGCAGAGTCTTCCACTGGAGTTTATCTATCATCTCCGTAACGCTTTCGCGATTACTAAATGATCCTGTAACGAAGCGCGCTGCTCTCCATTGGATCTCTATTTCTATCAACCCTATCTGGTACGGATCCCACACTGCTGAGCAGTATTCAAGTAGTGGGCGAACAAGCGTACTGTAACCTACTTCCTTTGTTTTCGGATTGCATTTCCTTAGGATTCTTCCAATGAATCTCAGTCTGGCACCTGCTTTACCGACGATCAACTTTATATGATCATTCCATTTTAAATCACTCCTAATGCATACTCCCAGATAATTTATGGAATTAACTGCTTCCATTTGCTGACCGGCTATTTTGTACATAAATGATAAGGGATCTATCTTTCTATGTATTCGCAGCACATTACACTTGTCTACATTGAGATTCAATTGCCATTCCCTGCACCATGCGTCAATTCGCTGCAGCCGGCCGGAGTGGCCGTGCGGTTCTAGGCGCTACAGTCTGGAGCCGAGCAACCGCTACGGTCGCAGGTTCGAATCCTGCCTCGGGCATGGCTGTGTGTGATGTCCTTAGGTTAGTTAGGTTTAATTAATTCTACGTTCTAGGCGACTGATGACCCTAGAAGTTAAGTCGCATAGTGCTCGGCGCCATTTGAACCATTTGAATTCGCTGCAGGTCCGCCAGTACCTCACAATCACCACCCAACCACAATAGAAACAGACTTAAGAATACTAAATCCCAGCCACAGCCTACACAGCAAAATGACCATTGAGGAAAATTTGCCGGCCGCGGTGGTCTTGCGGTTCTAGGAGCGCAGTCCGGAACTGTGCGACTGCTACGGTCGCAGGTTCGAATCCTGCCTCGGGCATGGATGTGTGTGATGTCCTTAGGTTAGTTAGGTTTAAGTAGTTCTAAGTTCTAGGGGACTGATGACCACAGCAGTTGAGTCCCATAGTGCTCAGAGCCATTGGAACCATTTTTTGAGGAAAATTTCCATATACAGAAGGCAATAGCAGAAGGCAAACAGGTCTTAAACGAATACACTACACTCTACAAGGGCACACTATTTAACACATTAAATGAACTTTACAAGTAAAAACAGCACATCAGATAAAGTCTACACACACACAAACACACACACACAAAGATACAAGGCAAACAAAATTCAAGTTTGGCGCCGAACTCTCTGCTAAACAAATGAACACTGACTGGGCTGGGACACATAACAAACCACAATCACACTGTGTTCTGCTGAAATGAAAAGTGTTTTACTACGTTATTTGTGTTATAGTTACGTGTGCATCACAACACCTCACCATGATGCGGAGAATGCAAGTGCTTGCCACTCGAAAACGCAAGTAAAAACGAATATAGGCGCGAAAACATCGCGACAAGCTAATGGTTCAAATGGCTCTGACCACTATGCGACTTAACTTCTGAGGTCATTAGTCCCCTAGAGCTTAGAACTAGTTAAACCTAACTAACCTAAGGACATCACACACATCCATGCCTGAGGCAGGATTCGAACCTGCGACCGTAGCGGTCGCGCGGTTCCAGACTGTAGCGCCTAGAACCACTCGGCCACTCCGGCCAGCTTGCGACAAACTAAATTACATTCTAGAAGTTGGGTTAATTCCCAGCAAAAAACTTTCTCATCAACATCGTTTTTTTTTTTTTGTGGTGCTGAAGTCTGATCAACTTCTTTGTTTTTACTTCTGTAGGGAATGGAAAGGGTAAAAATTTTCTCTTTATTTATTTATTCTTGTTTCAACTTTAGTTGGGGCACCCAGAGGGGTCCTTTAACTCGCTGCTTTTGGTGTGTGTTTGAAAACATGTGTGTAGAAGTGCTAAAGGACTATATGTCCTTAAATTATGGAGAATTACGTAGGGATATCAATTACGGAGGCTCAAATACTATCGCCTTCGGTACTTTATATTTGTGGTTGCGTAAGGGTTCTACTGTACCTACTGTGGTGAGTTGTGGTGTACTGTTACGTATCATGTCCAACTTCCGCAATATAGTTCGTGCCTTCTCCTTGACCTTGTCTGAGAGTTAAGATTCGCTTAAGGCTCGATGAATATCATGATTCCGGATCCACCACTGGGCTCCAGTGATCCATCGTAGGCATTAACACACAAGTGATCCGGAAGATTCATGCACACTAAATGTAATTGTATTTACAAATGGAAACGATCTATTGTTTGAAATAAACATCCACATGATTTTACAATCATTTAACAAAAAAGTTCACATTACAGAATGAATGAAAACCACAGCCCACTGTTAATAGCACAGGAGTGCCGAAACATGTTTGGGTACTGAGAAAAAACAGTGTTTTGCATAACTGGCTGACCTCACATCCAACAATTTTAGAGCTAGCGACATTAACATTCAGGAAAGGAAACTCCTTCCGAAGGCAATACGATGGTCGGTCATGAAGATATAATTTATCCATATTGTGGTGATGAACGTCTTGGGATTGCGACGTGCTCTTGTAAACATGACGGTAGTATCGCGTACACTAGGTACACTGCTGGCCACCGTAAATGCAACACCAAGAAAGACAAGAGGTAGCACAACAAAATTTATTTTGTAGATAACATGTTGACCAAGTATCCAATGATTACGTTCACAGACGTCTGTGGCATGTGGTTCCTGCCAGAATCAGTAGCCAGAGTAGCCGCCATTGTTGGAGATCACCGCTGCCACACGTCTCGGCATTGAGTCAAAGAGACGTTGGATGTGTTCCTGGGATACAGCAGCCCAAGGAGCTTCCACACGTTGCCAAAGATCATCTGGTGTGGCAGCTGGGGATGTAATCTGGGTCACTCGTTGAGCAACCATGGACCACATGTTTTCTATCGGCGAAAGATCCGGAGAGCGAGCCGGCCAGGGAAGCAAATCAATCTGGTTATTGACGAAGAACCTTTGGACAATGCGTGCCACGTGTGGTCGCGCATTATCCTGTTGAAATATGGCTGTGGCCGAGCCCTGAAGGTAAGGAAGGACAACTGGCTCCAGCACCTCGGATATGTAGCGCCGGCTATTTAAAGTACCGGCAATGCGTACTAGAGGCGTGCGAGACTAATATCCAATACCGCCCCATACCATAATACCCGGTGCAAGACCAGTGTGGCGGTGCATAATGCAGCTGTCCAGAATCCTCTATCCACGGTGTCTCCACACTCGAATCCGACCATCGTGGTGCTGCAGACAGAAGCGTGCCTCGTCAGTAAAGACAACGTCATTCCATTCTGCCGTCCACATCCGTCTGTCATCACACCATTGGCGACGGAGACGTCTGTGGTTCTGCGTCAATGGTAGACGAAGCAATGGACGTCTTGCGGACAGAGCACTCTGCTGTAAACGGCGTCGAATGGTACGCGCAGACACTGGATGATGCGTTACAGACGCAATGTGCTGTGCTATGGTTCGGGATGTCACTGAGCGATCCGTCACTGCCATGCGCACAATTTGCCTATCAGCACGTGCAGTGGTGCACCGAGGTGAATGCGATCGACCACGTCGGTCCGTCGTACCCTCCTGCATCCAACGGTCACATATCCGCATTACAGTTGTTTGGTTTCGTCCAACACGACTAGCGATTTCTCTGTATGATAATCCACAATCTCGGTAAGCCACTATCCTTCCTCTGTCGAACTCGGATACTTGATCAAACGATGTTCGCTGTTGTCTACGAGGCATAACTGATCGTCTTGTGAAACAACCACAAGGTAAACACAAGTGCCGAACGTACACTCGTCGAAATCGCCAAGCCTTAAATGGCACTATGAGGTGGCGCCACAGGCGCGCGTGATGTGCGTCTGCGCTGAAATTCTAATCAGTTGCATATCTCATCGCTGCAAACCCATGGTGTAAATTTCACTTGATTCGGATGCTTCCTTCAGGGTGTTGCATTTACGGTGGCCAGCAGTGTATAAAGGGCACTGCACTAGCTAAGGTGCGATTTTCACTCAGGTGGTTCATGTGAAGAGCTTTCCGACGTAAATATCGTCGCACGATGGGAATTAAAAAGCTTTGAACTTAGCAGCTAGAAACACGCTATATTCCATTTCGGGAATCGTTAAGAAATTGAATATTCCAAGATCCACAGTGTCAAGGGTGTGCAGAGAATACCAAATCTGAGGTATTACCCAGTGGCCGATGGCCTTCACGTAACGACCTTGAGCAGTGGCTTTTCCGTTGATTTGCCACTGCTGACAGACAACCAACACTGCGTGAAATAACCACATAAATCAACGTTGGACGCACGACGGACGTATAGGACGTAAGAACGAACGTTTCCTTTAAGATCGTGCGACGAAACTGGGCATTAATGGGCTACGGCAGCAGACGACCGACACGAATGTCTTTGCTAACAGCACGACATCGCCTGCAGCGCCTTCTCTGGGCTCGTGACCATGTCGGTTGGACCCCAGACGACTGGAAAATCGTGGCCTGGACAGATGAGTCCCGATTTCAGTTGGTAAGAACTGACGGTAGGGTTCGAGTGTGGCGCAGACTCGACGAAGCCGTGGATCCAAGTTGTCAAAAAGACACTGCAGAAGCTGGAGGTAGCTCCATAATGATGTGGGCTGTGGTGGCATGGAAAGCACAGGTTCATCTGGTTCAACCGATCATTGAATGGAAATGGTTCTTTTCGGCAACTTGGAGACCATCTGCAGCCATTCATGGCTTCATGTTGCCAAAAAATGATGGAATTTTCACGGATGATAATGCTCCATATAAGTTGTTCGGGACCAAACTGCTGAGGTCATCGGTACGTAGGCTTACACACTACTTAATCTAACTTAGCTGAGGACAACACACACACCCATGTGTCCAAGGGACGACTCGAACCTCCGATGGGGGGAGCCGCGTGAACTGTGGCAAGGAGCCTTAGATTGCAAGCTACCCCGTGCAGCTTCGCGATTGGTTTCAAGAACATTTTGAATTATTCGAGCGAATGATTTGGCCACCCAGATCGCCCGAAATGAATCCCGAAATGAATCCCATTGAACGTTTATGGAACATAATTGAGAGGTTAGTTTATGCACAAAACTCTGAACGGGAAACACCTTCACAATTACGACGGCTGAAGAGGCAGCAGAGGACTTCTAACGACTTGTTGAGACAATGCCACGTCGAGTTGCTGCGCTACACCGGACAAAAGAAGGTCCTCCACGATATTACGAGGTATCCCGTGAATTTTCTAACCTCAGTGTGTCTTTCCAGGGTTTCACTCCTAACAAGGGAACCTCCCCATCGCACCCCCCTCAGATTTAGTTATAAGCTGGCACAGTGGATAGGCCTTGAAAAACTGAACACAGATCAATTGAGAAAACAGGAAGAAGTTGTGTGTAACTGTGAAAAAATCGCCCGATCGACGGGCGTTTCATAGGACGTGGAGGACGCATAAATTGGCCAGCCCGTTCTCCTGATCTTACACCTCCGGACTTCTATCTGTGGGGTGCGTTAAAGGAGAATGTGTACCGTGATGTGCCTACAACCCCAGAGGATATGAAACAACGTATTGTGGCAGCCTGCGGCGACATTACACCAGATGTACTGCGGCGTGTACGACATTCATTACGCCAGAGATTGCAATTGTGTGCAGCAAATGATGGCCACCACATTGAACATCTATTGGCCTGACATGTCGGGACACACTCTATTCCACTCCGTAATTGAAAACGGAAACCACGTGTGTACGTGTACCTCACCCCTCACGGTAATGTACATATGCGTCAGTGAAAAAGACCAATAAAAAGGTGTTAGCATGTGGACGTAATGTGCTGTTCCAGTCTCTTCTGTACCTAAGGTACATCACCCTTCCCTTTGGACCCCTACGTAATTCGGTGCTCTCCGATACACACGATCGAACAGCGGAGGAGTCGTACTCAAGCGACAACTTTAGGTTACAATATCTCCGGATGTAATTAACATTTTACAATGCAACAAACGGCACTGATTACGTATTTGTTTATATGTTCAGATGTGCTAACAAAACTAACGGGGTTCCATTTTAAAAAAAGTAGGTTGTGTTAAAAAACATACTTCCGTGCATTTTTTTATGGTTTGTATTAACCAGTTACACTAGCCCCTCTCCTCACGTTCGGTCTGTGGAATCGATTCGTCAGTATTTGATGTGGTTTACGAAATATATCCAGCGGTAATGTTAGGTGACTCACCCAATATATATATATATATATATATATATATATATATGTGTGTGTGTGTGTGTGTGTGTGTGTGTGTGTGTGTGTGTGTGTTAGTAATCACATAATCCCGCCAATGCAAATATATGTCAGCAATAAATCAACAGCCGGCCGGAGTGGCCGAGCGGTTCTAGGCGCTACAGTCTGGAACCGCGCGACCTCTATGGTCGCAGGTTCGAGTCCTGCCTCGGGCATGGATGTGTGTGATGTCGTTAGGTTGGTTGGGTTTAAGTAGTTCTAAGTTCTAGGGGACTGATGACCTCAGAAGTTAAGTCCCATAGTTCTCAGAGCCATTTCAACCATTTTTTGAATAAATCAATAGATACAGTGTAAACACATATTTCAAATGGTTCAAATGGCTCTGAGCACTATGGGACTTCTGTGGTCGTCAGTCCCCTAGAACTTAGAACTACTTAAACCTAACTAACCTAAGGACATCACACACATCCATGCCCGAGGCAGGATTCGAACCTGCGACAGTAGCAGCCGCGCGGTTCCGGACTGCACGCCTAGAACCGCTAGACCACCGCGGCCGGCTGTAAACACATATATTCAGTGCGAGTCACGTAAGACGTAACACCTTTTTTCTCGTGAACGGTACCACATATCGAAAAGCGTTATTCGGCAAAATATAAGGCGTGGAGGGGCACATATGTCTTTTGGTGGTTAATGTTTCTAGCACTGGTATCAATGGAGATATTGAAACAAGTACGTTTTTTTAATTGCAACCGTATACTTTTTATAACTGCATTCGATAACTTTTGAGAAGATAATTACAATGATACAGCGTATATTAATGCTGAAGTGGAAAACTGTAGTAAAATAATTCCAAAAATGTGCTAGAATTTGAGTGCGCGGTGGCCGGAATAGGCATTAGCGGTGCAAAAGCCGCCAAGCAGTGCTCTAGTGCTGCGCTGAGTCTGCACTCCAGGCCGCTAATTTCTGCTTCGATATTCGTTGCGTGCAGACACGTACACCAACGAGGAGAAGTTGGATGTACTACTTCTGTGTGGTGAATGTAAAAGAAATGTCGTAAAAACAGCACAATAGTACAGAGCTATCTATCCGGATCGCCAATGTCCGACACGCTACGGAATTGCACGAATTACGCTATTACGGACAGACTACTTGAGCGTCGAAAAGAGGACAAGAAAGAATTTTGCAACTTATAGAGAGCACGAAGAAGCTGTACTAGCTAAGACGCTAATGAATCCGCACAGTTGTACGAGACATATTGGCGGGGAATGTGGAATCAGCAAGATTAGTGTCATTCGCATCCTGCATCGGCAGAATTTCCACGCCTATCATCTGTCAATACGTCAGACACTCGACGACCGTGATTTCGAACGTTGTACAGAATTTAGTCGGTTCGCGCTTCAGCAACTGAGAGACGACGCTACGTTTTTCCAACGTATGCCCTTTAACGACGGAGTAACGTTTACCAACCACGCCAATGTAAATTTGCATAACGTGCGCTACTGGCCAGCCGAAAATCCACACTGGCTTTGCTAGGTGCAGCATCAACGGCCTTGGAGCTTAAACGTATGGTGTGGCATCATAGGAAATGACAGTAAGGGACGTTACTTCATCTCAGGCGTTCTGGGTAGACATGCGTACGCGCACTTTCTCACGAAGATTCTGCCGGTTCTTCTAGAAGAGTTACGGTGTATGTGGCTGCAACACGACGGCTGTCCAGCTCACTCGTCCCGTGTTGCAACGCAGATACTGAATGAGAACATTCCTGGACACTAGATAGGACGAAATTCTATTGTCAAATGGCCTGCAAGGTCCCTCGATTTGACTCCACTTGATTTCTTTCTTTGGGGTCACTCAAAGATGTAGTCTATGATGAAGCCCCAACTACGCCAGGCGATATGTGCCTTCGAGTCGCCAGTGCATGCTCCACCAAATCATCCACAGTAATTCTATCTTTCACCGTTTTTTGAAGGGCAATTGCAAAGTGCCTTTTTGTCCATGACCTAGTTTGAACATATACTTCAATAAAGTACAATTTCTTCTTCTTTTTTTTTTTTTTTTCTTTTTTGGAAGACAACATTAATGTTATTTGGGTGATTACCAAAACATAGTTGCCGGCCGAAGTGGCCGTGCGGTTAAAGGCGCTGCAGTCTGGAACCGCAAGACCGCTACGGTCGCAGGTTCGAATCCTGCCTCGGGCATGGATGTTTGTGATGTCCTTAGGTTAGTTAGGTTTAACTAGTTCTAAGTTCTAGGGGACTAATGACCTCAGCAGTTGAGTCCCATAGTGCTCAGAGCCATTTGAACCATTTTTAGCCAAAACATAGTTGGCAAATGTTTATTTCATTTAAGTCTGTACGAAATTGCACTCCAGTGTCAAATAAGCCGACAGCGTGTATTGAACGTAACTGGTGACACTGTCCTTACTCGCTTACGGCAGTATGAAACAATGTTTAGTTAGGAGGAATGTTTATTTTTCGCTGTGCAGGTGGTCAGCAAAGTATTTTTGATAAGATATTTAGTTCAACGAATGAATCTCATGTGATATAATTTAGAGCAGTGAACGTAGGGACAGTTGTCCGACAGCATGTGTTTTACCTCTAACAAGGGAACCTCCCCATCGCACCCCTCTCAGATTTAGCTAGCCGGCCGCGGTGGTCTCGCGGTTCTAGGCGCGCAGTCCGGAACCGTGGGACCGCTACGGTCGCAGGTTCGAATCCTGCCTCGGGCATGGATGTGTGTGATGTCCTTAGGTTAGTTAGGTTTAAGTAGTTCTAAGTTCTAGGGGACTGATAACCACAGCAGTTGTCCCCCATAGTGCTCAGAGCCATTTGAACCATTTAGATATAGTTATAAGTTGGCACAGTCGATAGGCCTTGAAAAACTGAACACAGATCAATCGAGAAAACAGGAAGCAGTTGTGTGGAACCGTGAGAAAAATTAGTAACATAGGCAACATCAAGGCAAATGTGAACTGAGGAGCGCCGTGGTCCCGTGGTTAGCGTGAGTAGCTACAGAACGAGAGATCCTTGGTTCAAGTCTTCCCCCAACTGAAAATTTTACTTTCTTTGTTTTCGCAAAGTTACAGAACGAGAGATTCTTGGTTCAAGTCTTCCCTCAACTGAAAATTTTACTTTCTTTGTTTTCGCAAAGTTACGATCTGTCCGTTCGTTCATTGACGTCTCTGTTCACTGCAATAATTTTAGTGTTGGTGTTTTGCGACCGCACCGCAAAACCGTGCGATTAGTAGACGAAAGGACGTGCCTCTCCAATGGGAACCGAAAACATTTGATCGCAAGGTCATAGGTCATCCGATTCCTCCACGGGAAAACACGTCTGATATATTCTATACGACACTGGTGACGGCATGTGCGTCACATGACAGGAATATGTTGTCGACCCACCTAACTTATACACTTGGCGAATGGGTAAAAAGATTCTTCTACCTTGCCCGATTTGGGTTTTCTTGTGGATGTGATAATCACTCCCAAAAAAGTGATGAAAACATAAGAGTTTGTCACATAAACTGAAAATAAAAAACTGAAGTTATCTCTTGAGGGAAGACTTCAACCAATGACCTCTCGTTCCACAGCTGCTCACGCTAACCACGGGACCACTGCGTTCCTCAGCTCACACTCTCCTTGATGGTGCCTATCTTGTACATGGACTACTGAGTGTAAATTTTGCTTATTTTTTCATAGTTCCACACAACTTCTTCCTGTTTTCTCGATTGATCTCTGTTCAGTTTTTCAAGGCCTATCCACTGTGCCAACGTATAACTAAATCTGAGGGGGGTGCGATGGGGAGGTTCCCTTGTAAGAAGCACACAGTCGCGTACAGGAAGAGACAGATCAAATCTTCCTTCTAACATTTATGTATTTAATACAGTAATTGCTTTTTGCACCGAAGAAGACCTCTTCATTTTTGAACAATGAACAGTTGGTTTCTCTGTTTCAGCTCATGTAAATCTGGGAGGATACACAAATGTGAAATAGTTTTCCTAAGCCCTTTGTGATACATTACATTGTAGCATATGTCGTAATTCCACATACGACATTGGTAGGTAAACCTGCATCTAGTTCGCAAGTTGGTTTAAGGGGAAATAAGGATTTATTTTCGTGGCGCAGGCCTGCCTTACGATATACGACTACGCAGCCTGGTCCGAGACTCCTGCTCGGCAGTGTTTGCACCAAAAATGCCGTTTACGGCCACCGTGCTCTCACATTCCCTGACATTTCTCCAATTCTTTTATAACACGTTTCAACGTCAACATTAACAAACACTATATCACTGTGATGGGATTCTCAAGAACTATCGAACGTAGTTATAAAAAGTATACGATTCTATTTAAAAAAGTACTTGCTTCAGTATCTCCGTTAATATCAGCGTTAAAAACATTAACCGCACAAGAAGATATGTGCCCCACGATGCTATAACGTTTGCCTAAAACCGCGTTTCGATATCTGTTATCGTTCATTTTAAAAAAAAATGGCTCTGAGCACTATGCGACTCAACTACTGTGGTCATAAGTCCCCTAGAACTTAGAACTACTTAAACCTAACTAACCTAAGGACAGCACACAACACCCAGCCATCACGAGGCAGAGAAAATCCCTGACCCCGCCGGGAATCGAACCCGGGAACCCGGGCGTGGGAAGCGAGAACGCTACCGCACGACTACGAGATGCGGGCCGTTCATTTCATAAAAAGCGTCTTACGTCTTACATGACTCACCCTGTATAGCCTATAGTGTGTTTCTTATTAACGTTTAAAAACCACGGAAGCAACATAGATGACGATGAGACAAGAATATGACACATGGGGCTCCAAATGATGGGAAATACTCCAAAAGAGGGTGAAAAATGAGGAACATGTAACGTCACCAGAAGACTTACATCGCCGCACGTGTAGCGGTTGGTCTTGTCAAACTTACCTTTGCTGGTAAGTCGTAGTGCTACACATCAATCCGCTAGGCTGCTCTGTTTTAGTTGTTGCATTATCCGAGCTGGCCGAAGTGGCCGTGCGGTTAAAGGCGCTGCAGTCTGGAACCGCAAGACCGCTACGGTCGCAGGTTCGAATCATGCCTCGGGCATGGATGTTTGTGATGTCCTTAGGTTAGTTAGGTTTAAGTAGTTCTAAGTTCTAGGGGACTAATGACCTCAGCAGTTGAGTCCCATAGTGCTCAGAGCCGTTTGAACCGTTTTTTTTTCTTTGCATTATCCGACTTGATACGATAGTGTTCGTGGTAGTGGTAATACAAGACTACGACGAATCTGTTTACATTTAACGAGTTGCAGACATGTGGCTCTGTTAGCGTGCTGTTGATTCCAATGTACTTGCAGGAAGACGTGTTTATGCAGAATGTTTCTCACACCGCTTGCTACCTTCTCACGTATCATTTGCTATTGCGGATCGTCGAATGCGCGAAACACGCGTCCTGCGCTTAGGTAAACACTAAAACCAATACGTATGATGGGGGGAGTCAACACAGTGCTCTGACATACTGTGTTCTGAATTCAGAAGTTATTGACCAAAGCGAACGTAGATCCTTTACTGGTAACGATGCAGTTCGAAAGCTTACGCTCATTTGCTTGTGACGCAATGCGGCAGCTGTCGGATGTGCTGTACTCTGCAGTAAATCAGCGGAAACTGCGAGACCAGTAAATTAAATAATAAATCTTATCTCTATGTAATCATATACCTGTGTAACGCAGTACAAAGAAATACTGCCTCCCAGACCCAAGACTCGAACCGTTAGCACCAAGCACTAATGTCTCGTACATAGACCCCGAGTCACAACGACATGAAAACTTGACCTAGATTGGGCTGAGACGCTGTAACCGACCCATAGCATCAACCGCTTCACGTTTTGTTATTTAATGACCAACTGCTCTTATTCTTAAATTTAAACAGATAGTAAAATAAATAAGTTAATCAATATAAAATATCCCACAGAATAGATCTAATGTCAACATCGGCGTGAAATGACGTACTGTATCATTTTACCCTGAGACATGGTATGTTATTGTTGCCTGAAAAGCCTTCTTCAATTCAAATGGCTCTGAGCACTATGGGACTTAACATCTGAGGCTGTCGTCTGATGACGTCACATCTACAACATTTTTCATACACTTTTGGGGTATTTCCCGACATTTGCGGCCTGGTGTGTCTTGTGCTAAATTTCTTGTTTCACTGTCGCTTCGGTGTTTTTTAAACGTCAATGAGCCGTGCGCGGCTCGTGTTCATGCTGTTTATTGCCTGTTCGAATGGTTCAAATGGCTCTGAGCACTATGGGACTCAACTTCTGAGGTCATCAGTCCCCTAGAACTTAGAACTACTTAAACCTAACTAACCCAAGGACATCACACACATCCATGGCGGAGGCAGGTTTCGAACCTGCGACGGTAGTGGTCGCGCGGTTCCAACTGTAGCGCCTAGAACCGATCGCCCACCTCGGCCGGCTATTGCTTGTCATCCTGTGTTCATGGTACTGCCGCCTCGTTTCTTATTCCATTTACTGGCGTCACTTAGCTGCTGTCTTGCATGCCATGCCCGTGAGTGGCAGCAGCAGCGCTTACCGATAAGAGCACTTTCGTACTGTTTTTCGAGCGACCACTGGTATTTCCGGATCTTCGTGTGTCAGAGTTCAGTTGGGATGGAGGTCCAGTAAGGTCTGCACAGCAGTACTCTCCGACCCCTGGCGACACACATGCACTTTCCGGAGGAAGGAGACTTGAGCGGGGTCGACCGTTGGTTGGTCGTTCGGTCGGTCGCCTTATCGGGCGACGTGTATTTGGTCTTCTGACCGCTTCTGGACCCCTTCAATTTGTCTTCTTGTGGGACTTGGCTCGGTTCCTTCCTTGTGCAGAGATGTCGGATGGCCAATGGGCCGGTGTTCCCTGTTCTGCATGTTTGGGTCCGAGCCCGTGTCTCCGGGACGTCGTCTGTCCGAGTTACGAACGGACATCAAGGGAGTGGGGACGGAACAGCAGTGGGGTCCGGACAGCCATGACTCGCCCGACCGTTGCCGACACACCTGACGTGAGTGAGGACGAGCTTGGTTAGTCGTTCCGTCGGTCGTCTCATCAGACGACGTGTATTTGGTCGCCGACCGCTTCTGGGTTCTCTGTGTGTGTCGACTTGTGATTCCTCTTTGTTGTTGTTCCACAGTGACCGTTTTAGTATTGTTCAAGTTGTTTGTGGAATTGTTTCGTGGAACCGTATGTAGCTTGTGTGGTGTGACTGACAAGGGAACTTCCCCATCGCACCCCCCTCAGATTTAGTTATAAGTTGGCACAGTGGATAGGCCTTGAAAAACTGAACACAGATCAATCGAGAAAACAGGAAGAAGTTGTGTGGAACTATGAAAAAAATAAGCAAAATATACAAACTGAGTAGTCCATGCGCAAGATAGGGAACATCAAGGATAATATGATCACAAGAGCGCCGTGGTCTCGTGGTTAGCGCGAGCAGCTGTGAAACGAGAGGTCCTTGGTTCAAGTCTTCCCTCGAGTGAAAAGTTTAATTTTTTATTTTCAGACAATTATTATCTGTCCGTCCGTCCGCCCGATGCGAGGTATTGGGCAAGGTAGAAGAATCTCTTTACCGATTCGCCAAGTGTACAACTTACGTGGGTCGACAACATATTCCTGTCATGTGACGCACATGCCGTCACCAGTTTCGTATATATATCAGACGTGTTTTCCTGTGGAGGAATCGGTTGACCTATGACCTTGCGATCAAATGTTTTCAGTTCCTATTGGGGAGGCACGTCCTTTCGTCTACTAATCGCACGGTTTTGCGGTGCGGTCGCAAAACACAGACACTAAACTTATTACAGTGAACAGAGACGTCAATGAACGAACGGACGGATCATAACTTTGCAAAAATAAAGAAAGTAAACTTTTTCATTCGAGGGAAGACTTGAACCAAGACCCTCTCGTTCCGCAGCTGCTCACGCTAACCACCAGACCACGGCACTGCTGGGCGCACAGCGTCCTTAATGTTGCCTGTCTTGCGCATGGACTACTCAGCTTGTATATTTTGCTTATTTTTTCATAGTTCCACACAACTTCTTCCTGTTTTCTCGATTGATCTGTGTTCAGTTTTTCAAGGCCTGTCCACTGTGCCAACTTATAACTAAATCTGAGGGGGGTGCGATGGGGAGGTTCCCTTGTGAGCAGCTGTTTTAATGGTGTCTGCTTGCTGCAGGCAGTCGGTCGGTTGCGACGGATCAGCGAGGAAGTCTCCACGGCGTGAGATCAGGCCGGGCCGCAGGCAGCGTGCACGCGCGGTCGAAGGTGTGTGGCACTAGCTGCGAGAACTGCCAAGTTCGACGGCCACCGAACCTGCATACTGGAGTTGAGTAATCAGTGAACCTGTTTTGAAACCTCAACTGCCGTGACATATCTTCGTTGATTGCTGGTTGTTGCTTCCCGGCTTATCCCCGCAAGCACCAACGTGATGATGTGCTGGAACAGTCTTCCTGTATGGTGTTTAACTTTTGAAATGATTATAATTTATTAGTGAAGTACACCAGCGGTATCTTCTGCCTTGTGGTCGTTAACTTTCTGGTTACCTGCCCTGCCTTTAGTGTAGTTTTCCGGCAGTGTGTTTTCCTCGCCGTGTTGATGCTGTCCAGCACAGCGTGTAGTTCGACGGCTTGATGCTGTTATCACTTTTTCTTTGAGTGCTTATTGTGCCTTGACTGTAGTTAGATGCCAATTATTAAGACATAGTCCTGCTGCGATCCTCGTTCTTGTTGGTATTTTCGGTTGTCGTCCCATTGGTCGGGTGTAAGGGAACGGATTAGGTTGTTGGTTGGTTCTTCAGCCCTCCATAGGTCGTTCGGCCACCCGATTATTTAGTGTTACGCTTGGCCGCCTGTCTCACCTAAACTGTTGTTAGAGTTTCCTCCCCAGGCCGACCATTGGAATACTTCTGAGCACCACTGTTCTGTTGTCCGTGATTGCGATTTTCTTATTTTCTTTTGTCGCAAGTACTGTGCCAGGTCTTTAGCCGTGCGTTAATTTTGTCTGTTCTATGTTCAGTATATGGCCTTCAGCCAAACTTTATGTGAAGTATTTTAAGATTAGATCTTCAGCAGTTTTTTATTTAAAATTCATGATTGCTCTAAATTTAGGCTTTGAGCTACGTTTGTGTGAAAATTTTTGCCTTTCAGCCATAATGTGTAAAGTCCTGTCTGTAAGGTTTCTCTTTAATTATCTTGAATATTTAAAATGGCTTTCAGCCATACTGTGTAAATGCTTATCTTAAGGTTTGTCTTTAACTATTTTGAATAATTTTTTGGGCCTTCAACGGTGAAGATATTTCCAGTTTTCTTTTCTTTGTGTTGTACTGTGTAAATACTTGTCTTTAATGGTTGCCTTTTATTATTTTGAGCCGGCCGAAGTGGCCGTGCGGTTCTAGGCGCTGCAGTCTGGAACCGCGAGACCGCTACGGTCGCAGGTTCGAATCCTGCCTCGGGCATGGATGTATGTGATGTCCTTAGGTTAGTTAGATTTAACTAGTTCTAAGTTCTAGGGGACTAATGACCTCAGAAGTTGTGTCCCATAGTGCTCAGAGCCATTTGAACCATTTTTTTTATTATTTTGAAATACTATTGGGCCTTGGCCGAAGAATTATTTCAAATTTTCCTTAAATGGCTTTTAACCGAAATATGTAAATACTTGCCTTTTAAAGAATTTCCTTAGGTCAACCGGAATATTATGTGGGCCTTCAGCCGAGAAGATATTGTAATTTTACTCAAGTATGGCCTTCAGCCGTTTCTCTAAATCCTTGTGTTTTGAAAGGAATTATTTAAACTTTATTATTGTGAAGTTACTTGGGCCCTCAGCCGTGAATTGATCCTTGTTGTTTTAAAGATAAAACTGTGCATTGATTTTCGAGGAATTCATTTGTGTGTTCTTGTGTAACTAACAGTAACTGGCCCCTTTCCACAACCTGATCCACTCTGTCCTGTGAAACCAGATTTCTGTTAATAAAAAAATCACACTGTTCATACACACCTCAAAAATAGTTCGAAATATCATAGCGTTTTCTACAATGGCTTCTTATAGCACACTCATTGAGGTTTGTAAAATGCCTCCCTAACAAAAAAAATTGCATCTGAAAACAAGAACGATGTTGGTTAGTTCCCAAAAATCATTACAAAATAAAGCAGGCTCTCTTCTAATCCTGAAAACAAAAACAGCGAAAATCTTTATCTCATGATGACGGTTAGCAGTCTTTACTAGTGAGAATGTCCTTCTCGCACACGGATGAGTTCTTCCAATCTGTGATGCGTGATCTGGATAACAGCATCAAGTTAATCTTGTGGTTTGAGGGCCCACTCCTTCAGTGCGGTCCTCAAGATTCTCAGATGGATTCAGACATTGTGCAATGGCCATCTTCGACAGATCCATTGCGTGCTCAACTATATTTATGTCTGGGGACTGTGCTGGCCAATGCATTCGGCTGATGTTGCATCTGAAGATACCGAGACAGTGCTAGAGTGCGGTACGATCTCGCATTGTCAGTGATTAGTGTGAAGTTTTCACCGACTTCAGGTGTAGGGGGCCTTGTTATTGTTCGTGGGATCTGTTGGGGGTATCGTCGACCATTCAAATTACCGCAGCCGAAATCGGAGTGGTTTGCCGTCCCACCATTAATGTCACCCGGAACATTATACTTTCACCTGCAAATGCATGGACTTCTATAACGAATCGGCGTTCCTGGCGTCGTCCAGCGCTTCTCGAAGCCCTAACACGCCTAGCGTCCGGTCACAAACCAATTCCGGTCTCGTCAGCAAGCATGACAATACTCCATTCTGCAGAGGCCCAATGCTGATGTGGAAGAGGCCAGGTCCGGTTGGGTTGGTTCCGTTCGTTCAGTGCAGAATTTCTCATTTGCTTTCTGGAATGAAGATCACTCTGATGCAACCTTCTACACACTGTTTGGACTGAGAAATGAATCCCTGTTCCCCAGGAGAAGTCATTTCAAATACTTCTGGTACCTGATAACGGTCGCCTGCGAGCCAGCAACAGGAGAAAACCATCCCGCATTGGTGTTGTCATGTGAGGACGCCCACAGCGAGGTCTACTGTTCGCATTTCCCTTCTCTCTGTACTTGCTCCTCAAACACATCAAATTGAGTAACATGTAACCGATCTGCAACATCTAGCTATGTATGACCTACTGAAAGTTGAGCCACTATCCTTACTCTACCAGAGTGTTGGACGCCTCTACGTGGCGTGTTACAGCAGTGCTGAACACAAACTCAATGAAGCTGTTGTTGATACTGGACTGCTCGCGGTGTGCCGCTGCGGAAGCGGCAAGTTTATACGACTGGGAAGCGGCCACAAAACGTGCCAGTACTAAACACTGTCCAGTATATTAACTCGATAATGCATGAAATCCCTTGGTCAGTGAATCCTCTAGTAACGTAGACTACATTCTTCCGTTGAGCAGTAATTGGCTCAAGTGGCCCTAAGCACTGTGGGACTTAACAACTGACAAGGGAACCTCCCCATCGCACCCCCCTCAGATTTAGTTATAAGTTGGCACAGTGGATAGGCCTTGAAAAACTGAACACAGATCAATCGGGAAAACAGGAAGAAGTTGTGTGGAACTATGAAAAAACTAAGCGGAATATACAAACTGAGTAGTGCATGTGCAAGATTGGCAACATGTAGGAGAGTCCGAGTTCAGGAGCGCCGTGGTCCCGTGGTTAGCGTGAGCAACTGCGGAACGAGAGGTACTTGGTTCAAATCTTCCCTAGAGTTAAAAGTTTACTTTCTTTAATTTTGCAAAGTTATGATCTGTCCGTTCGTTCATTGACGTCTCTGTTCAGTGTAATAAGTTTAGTGTCTGTGTTTTGCGACCGCACCGCAAAACCGTGCGATTAGTAGACGAAAGGACGTGCCTCTCCAATGGAAACCGAAAACATTTGATTGCAAGGTCATAGGTCAACCGATTCCTCCACAGAAAAACACGTCTGATATATTCTATACGACACTGGTGACGGCATGTGCGTCACATGACAGGAATATGTTGTCGACTCACCTAACTTGTACACTTGGTGAATGGCTCAAATGGTTCAAATGGCTCTGAGCACTATGGGACTCAACTTCTGAGGTCATTAGTCCCCTAGAACTTAGAACTAGTTAAACCTAACTAACCTAAGGACATCACAAACATCCATGCCCGAGGCAGGATTCGAACCTGCGACCGTAGCGGTCTTGCGGTTCCAGACTGCAGCGCCTTTAACCGCACGGCCACTTCGGCCGGCTGAGCAGTAATATATATGCTGCTCAACGCAAGTTTGTATACATAAATATATATACAACCCTGCATAAAGGAGCAATTCGATGTGGTGTCGACTCAACGAATCTTATTGAGCTATGCCGCCTTTATAGACCTCCATAATTGCGAAACTGTTACCCGTGCAGCATTTTCTGCACGAACTGACCTCTGGATTACGTCCAGTAAATTTCCGACGGGATTCATCTTAGGAAATCTAGCTAGCCAAATCACTGTCCAGAATATTGTTGAAACCAAATGCGAGCAATTCTGGCCTGGTGATATGACATCATTATTTGCAAACATGATGTCATGAATGGCTGCAAATGTCTGCAAGTAGTCAAACATTATCGTTTCCAGTCAATGATGGATTCAGCTTGACCAGAGGATCCAGTCCATTACAAGTGAACACCTTTGTGCGGTTATTTCGCGCAATGTTGGCTGTCTTTCACACTGACAACTCTACGCGAATGCCGCTGCTCTCGGTCATTAAGTGAAGGCCATCGGCCACTGCGTTGTCCATGGTGAGAGATAATGCCTGAAACTTGGAACTCTCGATATACTCTTAACGCTATGAATTTCGAAATACTGAATTCCTTAACGATTTCCGAATTGGGATGTTCCATGTGTCCAGCTCCAACTACCATACCAAGTTCAAAGAAATCGTCACGCAGAAACCTTTTCACATGAATCACCTGAGTGCAAGTGACAGCTCCGGCAATCCACTGCCCTTTTATACCTCGTGTAAGGCGTACTACCGCCATCTATACGTGCACATATCGCTGTCCAATGAATTCTGTCACCTCGCTGCGTATACAATATTTTGGCTCTGAGCACTATGGGACTTAACATCTATGGTCATCAGTCCCATACAATATTTTAACAACCTCTTCATCTCATCACTTGCAGCATAATCAGTTACGATGGATGTTCCAAAAGTAAGTTCCGTCATTGTTTTATACACAGAAACATTAATGCCAAAAACAAGTACACCATGGCATCATGAACTGTACAGCTTGCTCTATTGCACGATGTAGATGCCACCGACATGCAGATATTTGTCGTAGCGTGCATCCAATTTGACGAAACAACTCTAGTAAAACTCGGTGTCTTGCATACATGGAACTGTCGCACAGCCTGCCCCACCCTCAAACAGTGGTTCGGAAGTGACGTCCCTGGAGTGCGGCTTTCTGTGCAGGGAACATTATGCCTTCCTTCTCTGAACATGCGACACCAGCCATCAATCAATTGACTAGACATGGCGTCTTCACCATACACGGTCTGTAGGCGGTCATGTACGATGGAAGAACAAGTCCTATGTGCTCATTCACACTGGATAACAGCACGCACTTCCACAGGTGAACACGTTGTCAGTACACGTCCGTCTGCCATCGTGATGTGTACTGGAATACGTTTGGGTAGTCTGTTGCTACTCTTTGGCGGTCTGCGTATGCGTCGGACCTCCTCCACTGACGCCCCCTCCGTCGTTGAAACTGCATTGGGTGTGAATTCCTATAACATTTGTTTGTCACGTAGTGTACCACACTGTCTTACAAAAGCAATGACGAAACTTACTTTCGGAAAGTCCCTCGTACTTTTTGAATATATTCTACTCAGAATCTCTGTTTTCTCCTACAGTTTCTGCCGTCTACAGTTTGCTCAAGAACTATGTATGTTATTCCTTGACGTCTTAACACCTATTTTCTTATCCTATGCCTTCTTCTTGTTAATGTTTCCACATGTTCCCCTCCTCTCCGACCTCGTGGAAAACCTCTTCATTTCGTATTTCAAGAGTCCACCCTATTCTTATCTTTCTATAGCACAAAATCTCAAACCTACGATCGTGTGTGTGTGAATTCCTAAGGAACCAAACTGCTGAGGTCATCCGTCTCTTGACTTTCACACATGACGTGTGAAATCCTTTCATGGCACCTCAAACCGCGGGGCCACTCCGCACAGCAAACGTACGATTCTCGACAATTTTCACAGCCCAAAATTCGCTTCCATACAATACTGTGCTCCAAACGTACATTCTCAAAAATTACTTTTCCAAATGAAGGCCCATGTTTGATAATAGTTAATGTAATTGAACCAGGAACAGCTTTCCTGCCTGTGATAGTCTGTTCTTTATGTCCTCCTTGCTTCTTCCGTCATGTTTTATTTTGCTTCCAAGTTAACAATTCTCCTTCACTTACAGTACTTCGTGGATCCAAATTTTGATATAAAGTTTTATCTGATGCAATTGAATTTTCCTTGAGACACCTTAAACATTATTTATGATAATGATAGAAGCAGGAGAAATGAATTAAAATTAGTGCCATAGTTGGAACGCGAGTCCAGGTCTGTTTGTTTACTGGGCAGTTGTCCTAGCCATTACATCACCCAAGCAGTATAGGCTCAAATCGTACCCGTGGCACTAATTTTAATTCATTTCTTCTATCATTTTCATAGATAAAGTTTTATTGCTAATCTCATTTCTGCTACTTCTCATTACTATCATCTGTCTTAGATTTTCTCTTAATTAACAGAGTGTGCTCATTAGACAGTTCACTCTATTCAACAGGCCCTGCAATCCGTATTTACTTGTCACTGTGGACAAAATAAAGTTACATAACTAATTTTTAGTTTATTTGCACGATCATGTCCACCGTCCTGGCAGACTAAAATCCTCACGCCATAGTGTCGCAGTACTGTACTAGAGGAAGCGGAGCCAAATGGCACAGCCTACTGCCGTTTACAGCTATCTGCATTTGAATGACTGGGAGGAACTGTATGACAAAGATGCGTCAGCAGCATACTGTGTGATGATTTGGTGACGGAGGCACTTCCACTGTGGTCAGACGAATAACGAAGGAGTAGACCATCTCTCTCTGAAGGACCAGAGATCTCGAGACAAAAGGAGGCCGTGGCGCTTGAAGAGCAAAGCATCACACACAAGGCGAGACCAAGAAAATTGAAAATCAATCGTGGGTCAGTTTTCTGCATCCAGCAACGAATTTTGGAAGTGGCAAAAGTCGCCACCTGGTGGGTGCCATTACTGCTAACACCCATTCAAAACGTACGCGTAACGCTGGCAGCAGTGGAAACGTTGCAGCTGGGTCACTCCAGTCCCGAAGCCTACCTTCGCCGCCTCATCACCATTAATGAATGCTGGGTGTACCACTGTGACCTCGAGACAAATGGGGAAAGCAAGCAGTGGAGACACGTCGAGTCACCTTTCTCAAAAAAGGAGAAGCTCCTACCATTATCCGGAATGGCTATACTGAGTGATCTTTTGATATTGTCAAGAAGCGGTGCTAACAGATTTTGGTAGTAAAGGGGAAACCATCACAGAGTCATGTTACTCAGATATGCTAACGGGGTAACGGGAGCCTGTCAAGACACATTATCTTTCTCTTTTCTCAGCTGAAGAAACCATTGAGTAACAGCCATTTACAGAGAAAGGTCATCTTCGAGGTGTAACATTTCCAGAAAAAGCAAAATGCAGACTTCTACAGCTAAGATCTCGGTAAAATCACACACTATTGCGGATATGTGGCCCATTCAAGACTATATGTGGAGGGAAACAGTGTCATCATCTTCAAATTTCATGGTCACAAATTCACTTTTTGGAGACAATAATTAAAACTTTCTTGTTCTCCAGCTCACCAAACAGCTGAAAGAACACGCTAAAGAACTCCAAATTTAATTTGTTGGTTTCAAAATGGCCTATGACATCATACATCGCAGGACACTATTCAGTTGTGTAAGAGAAATCGGAATGTAAGAGAAACTCATTAACCTGGTAAAGATCAGCCTGAATGAAACACGTGGTAAGGTGAATATGGAAAACTGAATAACAGATGCTTTGCTACTGTGACGGATCTCAGGCAAGGAGATGGTTTATCTCCTATTCTGTACAGTTTTGCCATCTGGAGATCACATGTCACACCTTTAAAGAGAACGTCAACTGGATTCAGATCGAAGGGAAGAACTTGACATATCTACTAGGGCGTGCTGAAAAGTAATGCCTCCGAGTTTCTTATGTGAAAACTCTTAAATCTTTCTATTAAAACAAACGTGATTAACATTCTACATGTTTATTCTTGACGTCTACATATTTATTTCTCAACACAATCACCCTGGCGACGAGTACATTTCTTCAAACAAGATGCGAATTTGTTGATAGCGTCACAGTAGAATGTTTGACTTTGTCGACGGTCACCTCTGCTTTATCACTATCAAAGACGAGGCCTCAAAAGTTCTTTAAGTTTTGGAAACAGATTAAAATCGATTGAGACCAAGTCGGAACAGTATGGAGGATGATCGATGACAGTGAACCCAAGTCGTCGGACTGTTGCATGAACCGCAGCGCTCGTGTGTGGTATGGGATTGTCGTGCTGAACGAGAAAGTGCTCCAAGTGTGGACGAACTTTTCGAATTCTAAATTCCATTACAGCAAGCTGTTTCCCACGCTCTGACAGAGTTACATTACAGACCTTGACGTTAAATGCTTAAATTCTGCACACTCCAATGACAGAGGGCTGCAAAACGTAGACGTGAAGAACAAAGACGTAGAATGTCAATAAAGTTTGTCTTATTTAAAAAGCTTTATTAATTTTGTCATTAAAAATTCAGAGTAATTAATTTCGCACGTCCTCGTAACCTACGCAGATGATTGAAGTTTTTCGTGTTGAGAAAATGTGCTACATTTTAACCGCTGTCATCACAACTTGACCTGAGGTTGCAACTCAAAATGAATACGTTTTATAACAAAAAATTTTGAAGACCTGAAGACAACAGCAAAGTCTGTCGAAACAAGTGATTTAAGTAAAGCAATATTTATAGGATCTAGGCTTTAGAAAATTTTTACGTACGCAGATGAATGTATACTTAGCAGCTCTAAAAAAGAATTACTGAAAATGACCAAGGCATTGGGGATGGTCGCTACTCATCAACGAAGCTCAGATGGATTATCTTAACATGGTTCGGCAACAAGATCAAGGTAATGGAAAATTACTGTCACTGCCTGTGGGAGATCGTTCCCACAAGTGATTTCGCGAATTTAAATATCTGGAAGCTCTTTTCATGCACAGCCCACCATGCAAAGTGGAGATAAACGCCAGGTCCTAACAGGAAACCGATCTTTCTACAGCCTAACACAAATGCTTCAGCTTGGATGTTTCTCGAAATGGTTCAAGCTTCGGCTACGTAAATCCCTGATCCAACCTGCGGTTTATGTTCTGTGAAATGGAGTATCCGAAAGCAGGATTTCGATAAAATTCTTTAATTTCAGAGAAAAATGCTGCCGAACGTCTTTTGTCCGATGCTTGATCCAAACAGAGGTGGGTGGAGGATCAGACACAACCACGGGTAAGGTGAACTGCACCGAGTGGACAGTACAGAAGGTATCACATGCAAGCGACTACGCTGGACATATGGCTCGGATGGAAGACGACAGGTAACCGCGGAAGCCCACGATTTTTGTCTGTACTGGAAGGAGACCCCAGTGAAGGTCAAGGACGAGGTGCAGGCCTGTCTTCCTCGATGACGTGCAACACTCAGCAATAGATGTGCATGTATGGCAGATGGCAGCTATGGAGAAAGAAACGTCTAGCAGGGCCTGATCGTGTAAAGCAGAACTGTCGCTTGCACCAGTCTCGCAAAACGAGGAGAGCCAATGGCAAGTAAAATTTAAACTAGCATTCGAGAAGCCGACAATCACAGCTGGAAACACAGCCCGAGGCAAACACTTCTGGACAGGGATCACAGACTGCTCACGGCAAGCTCAAACCTAAAAATGCAGGTACTGTCATAATGGTGAGCTCCTAACATCAGCAAAGCTGGTCAGCTCTGGCATCTATTCTCATGCAGTTTAGCATCAGGCTGAAAAAGGGTAGCTTATATCCTTTGAGAGACAGAGCAAATTCACACTACCATCTCTGTAGAGTGAATGAGTTTATATTTTTAGGGGATGATAGCATTGTAATTGGTCCAGAAGACATCGTACGTGGCCAGTAACAGTGGCAAATATCCCTCCACCTACACATTAACTGTTGCAGCTGGTAAGCACAATCCTCCAGCAGATGTAATACCTGACTAGTCTTAGTTTTTCTTATCCACGACTCGCAGTGCCACGTTTTTCACCTTCCATAAACTGCCAGCTTTCAAAATCTTTCTCCCGACTGTCTTCTTCAAGGCCCAATGCTAACTCGTAAACGAAGCCTGAAGCATGGGCAGCATCACCCATCGGCATCGTGTCAATACCCGATAGCATCTAACCCTCCCTCTCGTGAAAGCGTTGTGGTTTAAAGTGATCAAAGAGTCATCGTATTATTTGTCATATACGTTTGTTAACCCATTAATGTCCGAACACTTTTGTTTCCTAATTTGGAGCAATATTTTAATCAGTAACCTGTTTTTATGCATAAACATGGAAGTCATTGTTATTTTGAAAATCACATTTTATGTATGCCACTTTCCACTAGGTATGATATCTGATACAGTGGGCAGTAGTGTACAGATAGTATTGAATGTTAATAAAACTGTATAAAGTCTACTTACAACAATCTCCTGTACAATACAAACATATAAATGCAGAAATAGATAAAGTGCGTGCAATTTAGAAACTTATTTTCATCTTTAGGAATTCATTTTATTAGTTTAGGTCCAGTATGAAGTGTGGTATTTCACGAAACATTTATTAGGATGTAGCCCTGCATTCGACTTTACACAGTGGAACTCTGCACCTTTACCATATTATGCACAACGACGGAAAGCACAACCTATCTCAACAGAACTCCTGAGGTGTCAGCTTCTATCTTCTCAGTGTTCCAGCATCGGTGTTCGTATCTTTTCAGCTGCCAGATGAAATCTAAATAGAAAATAAGCAGTTCGTAATTCCTTTACAGTAACCACGTGTTGATCATTGCACCATGTGGCGTTACCTCCTGTCTCTCAATGAGATATTCATTGGGAAGGTTTCTCAAAGGGGCAACGTTAATTAGTAGCATAATTTGATTTTGCATACTCATTAGTCGCGACGTGGAGGTAACAAACACGATGAGGCATAACCTCTTTAGTTAGCACCATGCAGTACAGTTAATTAAAA
The DNA here is from genome assembly GCF_023898315.1 of Schistocerca nitens. Taxonomy (NCBI): domain Eukaryota; kingdom Metazoa; phylum Arthropoda; class Insecta; order Orthoptera; family Acrididae; genus Schistocerca; species Schistocerca nitens. Next base: position 614,107,589 of record NC_064619.1, read on the forward strand.
CTTCTCTTACTTCAACTGAAGTATTACCTTATTATGGCTCATCATCGGAGCATTTTCTTTTAGTTGAGACTGCATCAGGTCCGAGAGCAGGATGCCGGGCGTCATTGCTAGGAAGCGATAACTGATCACACGTAAGCAATTCTAACTATATAATGGTACATACAGGAAGGGAATGATGGGATAAACGTCTGAGAGGGTTCTGACTTACTGCTGTAAATCAGTTAACGAAAAAACACAGATAGAGTTAGGTCGTCCGCCTCCGAACAATCCGCGCCCAGCCTCTCCCACTTTTTCATTGAAACACGTTTAAGGGTACAATGTAAATTAAGTAAATGATCAGGAGACAAGATACCTGTTCTTACGAAATAATGAACTCGACTAATCATGGTGGCTACTTACTAAGCCATATAATACTCGACTTACATCTGTCCAGTAGAAGCTAGCATCAAGAAAAGAAAAACTGGTTCCGAAGACAAGTGATATCGTCTCTATTTCTTTTCTGGACGACGTGTTTTAGTTATGTTAAAGTTTTGCAGATTCCACCACTGTGGATGTTCACTGGAATTACAAAATTGCTCACAGGTTTATGGATAACGACATATTCTATCAGGTAAATTTTTTAGTATTTTACTCATCTTTTAAAATAGTATACTACGGACATCAGTTAGATAGTAGGAAGACAGTAAGAATGGAACGAAGCAGGGTACCTCCTATTATCATTTCAGACCAGTTGCGCAACAATTCGTCGTGAAATGTACTCAACACGTCGTTGGATGCCCGTGCAGAAATATTCAGACAGACTGGCTCTATAGCTGCCCATAATTACGAAGGTGACATCAGAGTAGGACTTAGCGCAGAAACTGATCTTTAGATTATGTCCCACATATGTTCGATTACGGTCGATATCAGTGGCCAGAATGATCCAGTGACTGCCCGATTGTCGTCCATAAACATTCAGTCGTTGTTTTGGAACACGAAGCACATGAATGATTGCATATCGTCTCCAAGTAGCCGCACATAGTCATTTCCAGTCAATGATCGGTTCAGTTAGACACAGGACTCAGTCCATTGAATGTAAACACAGCCTGCACCATTACTGAGCCACCACCAGCTTGCACAGTGCTGTGCCCGTAGCTTCATGATGTCAGCGCCATCCTACTACGAGGGCAGTTCAATAAGTAATGCAACACATTTTTTTTCTCGGCCAATTTAGGTTAAAAAAACCGGAAATTTCTTGTGGAATATTTTCAAACATTCCCGCTTCGTCTCGTATAGTTTCATTGACTTCCGACAGGTGGCAGCGCTGTACGGAGCTGTTAAAATGGCGCCTGTAACGGATGTGCGTTGCAAACAACGGGGAGTGATCGAGTTTCTTTTGGCGGAAAACCAGGGCATCTCAGATATTCATAGGCGCTTGCAGAATGTCTACGGTGATCTGGCAGTGGACAAAAGCACGGTGAGTCGTTGGGCAAAGCGTGTGTCATCATCGCCGCAAGGTCAAGCAAGACTGTCTGATCTCCCGCGTGCGGGCCGGCCGTGCACAGCTGTGACTCCTGCAATGGCGGAGCGTGCGAACACACTCGTTCGAGATGATCGACGGATCACCATCAAACAATTCAGTGCTCAACTTGACATCTCTGTTGGTAGTGCTGTCACAATTTTTCACCAGTTGGGATATTCAAAGGTTTGTTCCCGCTGGGTCCCTCGTTGTCTAACCGAACACCATAAAGAGCAAAGGAGAACCATCTGTGCGGAATTGCTTGCTCGTCATGTGGCTGAGGGTGACAATTTCTTGTCAAAGATTGTTACAGGCGATGAAACATGGGTTCATCACTTCGAACCTGAAACAAAACGGCAATCAATGGAGTGGCGCCACACCCACTCCCCTACCAAGAAAAAGTTTAAAGCCATACCCTTAGCCGGTAAAGTCATGGTTACAGTCTTCTGGGAAGCTGAAGGGGTTATTCTGTTCGATGTCCTTCCCCATGGTCAAACGATCAACTCTGAAGTGTATTGTGCTACTCTTCAGAAATTGAAGAAACGACTTCAGCGTGTTCGTAGGCACAAAAATCTGAACGAACTTCTCCTTCTTCATGACAACGCAAGACCTCACACAAGTCTTCGCACCCGAGAGGAGCTCACAAAACTTCAGTGGACTGTTCTTCCTCATGCACCCTACATCCCCGATCTCGCACCGTCGGATTTCTATATGTTTGGCCCAATGAAGGACGCAATCCGTGGGAGGCACTACGCGGATGATGAAGAAGTTATTGATGCAGTACGACGTTGGCTCCGACATCGACCAGTGGAATGGTACCGTGCAGGCATACAGGCCCTCATTTCAAGGTGGCGTAAGGCCGTAGCATTGAATGGAGATTACGTTGAAAAATAGTGTTGTGTAGCTAAAAGATTAGGGAATAACCTGGTGTATTTCAATGCTGAATAAAGCAACCCCTGTTTCAGAAAAAAAATGTGTTGCATTACTTATTGAACTGCCCTCGTACATCCTACCGTCACGTGATATTGGTTCTCAGCTGACTAGGTCACCGTTTTCCAGTGGTCTAGGGTCCAACCGATTTGGCCACGAGAAGCGCTGCAAGCGATGTCGTGTTATTAGCAAAGGCATTCGCGTCGGTCGTCTGCTGCCATAACCCATCAAGGCCAAATTTCACCGCACTATCATAACGGATATGTTCGTCGTACATCGCACATTGATTTCTGTGGTTATTTCATGCTAACGCTGCTGCTCTCGGTCGTTAAGTGAAGGCCGTCGGCCACTGCGTTGTCCATGATGAGAGGTAATGCCTGAAATTTAGAACTCTCGACATACTCTTGACACTGTGGATCTCGTGAATATTGAATTACTTAAAGATTTCCGTAATGGAATGTTCCGTGCGCCTCACTCCAGCTACCATTCCGTGTTCAAAGTCTGTTAATCCCCGTCATACGGCCATAATCATGTCGGAAATATTTTCGCATGAATCACCTTAGTACAGTGCACTGCCCGTTTATATCTTGTGTAGGCGATACCACCGCTATCTGTATACGTGCACCTTAGTGCAAAGTCATCGACCTCTGCCATGGTTCCCGGAGAGACGAAGGAAGAAACTGCCTCTGATTTGAAGCTACGTCGCTACGTTCTCATCTTAAGCGGGTCACTACATTAGTACTTACAAGGGAACCTCCCCATCGCACCCCCCCCTCTCAGAATTAGTTATAAGTTGGTACAGTGGATAGGCCTTGAAAAACTGAACACAGATCAATCGAGAAAACAGGAAGAAGTTGTGTGGAACTATGAGAAAATAAGCGAAATATACAAATGAGTAGTCCATCTGTAACATAGGCAACATCCAGGTGGGTATGAACCCCTGCGCCCCGTAATCCCGTGGTTAGCGTGTGCAGCTGCGGATTGAGAGGTCCTTGGTTCAAGTCTCCCCTCGGGAGAAAATTTTAATTTTTTGTTTTCAGACAATTATCAAAGTTCAGGCACTCACATATAATCAACTTCGCTCTCCAAAATTCCAGGACATGTTCAGATTTGCTTGGACATATGCAGGATTTGACGGTCTACACACGGAAAAATTTGAAAACGTTAAAAACATATGCTTTGACAGAGCACAGGGAAAACTGTGCGACTGTGAAACTGTTGCATTCATTTGCTGCAGTTAATGTGACAAACTCTTATGTTTTCACACTTTCTTGGGAGTGATTATCACATCCACAAGAAAACCTAAATTGGGCAAGGTAGAAGAATCTTTTTACCCATTCACCAAGTGTACAAGTTAGGTGGGTCGACAACATGTTCTTGTCATGTGACGCACATGCCGTCACCAGTGTCGTATAGAATATATCAGACGTGTTTTCCTGTGGAGGAATCGGTTGACGTATGACCTTGCAATCAAATGTTTTCGGTTTCCATTGGACAGGCACGTCCTTTCGGCTACTAATCGCACGGTTTTGCGGTGCGGTCGCAAAACACAGACTCTAAACTTATTACACTGAACAGAGACGTCAATGAACGAACGGACAGGTCATAACTTTGCAAAAATAAAGAAAGTAAACTTTTCACTGTAGGGAAGATTTGAACCAAGAACCTCTCGTTCCGCAGTTGCTCACACTAACCACGGGACCACGGCGCTCCTTAACTGGGATTCTCCTAGATGTTGCCTATCTTGCACGTGGACTACTCAGTTTGTATATTTTGCTTTTTTCATAGTTCCACACAACTTGTTCCTGTTTTTTCGATTGATCTGTGTTTAGTTTGTCAAGGCCTATCCACTGCGCCAACTTATAACTAAATCTGAGGGGGGTGCGATGGGGAGGTTCCCTTGTTAGTACATGAAAGAAAATGACGTTGCTGATCCAAATAACCAAACGGATGATAAAATGAAGTGAAACAGACAGCAGAAAATTCTCCTCCAAGCATTCGCACGTGAGAGACAAATGTGTACCGAACAGAAAATCGAATGAGCCCATAGTGAGCCGAGGGGGCTGGCGCTAGCGTGTTGGTCTTGCATCGCTGATATCGATATTCAGCTGTCCTGCTGTCTTTGACTGCTCCCCCTGTGGGTTTTCCAGGTGAACGTGTCACGAGAGAGTCTCCGGTCGGCGTTACGGATCGTGCTGTCGAACGTTAACGTTGAGCGTGCCAAGTTGAACGTGCTGCTGAACGCTCAGGAACGATGCGACTTGTGCGTACAGTACGTGGGCCCCGACGTAGAATACGCGATCGCAACGCACTCCAGCGGCAGTTTGAGGGATGTTTCTAGTTCATAAATCACACTGTTTACTCAACGGGCGCACGTAAAATTCCCACGTTAGGTCTATTAAAACGCACGTTTCCTCCATCGTCCACGAAAAGAGAAGTACCATGTTCACTCAATAAGGACACAGGCTTGCGAAAGTTCCATTACAAACAGTGCGGTACAAATTTGGAATACTTCTCCGCATAGGATAAACATTATTTCGTCATTCCCATATTTTAGTAAAACTCCAAGATCAGTCTTACTTGATCACTCTTCCTACCCAGTAGCAGAATGTTTGCAACATGTGAATTACGAAGCGTAAAAGAAAAACGAGCAAAATATCTCTATACAAGTAGCGGAAGCTGTCCTGCAATTAAGCCAATCGAACAAAGTCGCCCCTCAAAAAAAGGTGAACTTATATTTACATAACATCAAATATTATAGCATATACTTATATTAAACCAATAATAAAGTATCAGAACTAAATAAAAACGCGAATGTTAAGAAAAAAAATTTGGGAGTGTAAAGACGCTAACCACCGCCTCAGCATAGGCTCTTTGCCGGACAGAAACGCTACCCATTACCCTTTTTTTGCACTTTGTTCGTTGTTGATCGTTGTGTTTGGTCGTTGCGGACGACACGTGACATCCATTCAAGTTCCTTGTTCATCGTTTCACTCAGTCTTTTATTACAGAGGCCAACCAGCTCTCTGACCGTACACGCTTTTTTTCTTTTTTTTTAATCTCATGTTCGCTTTCGTTAGTCGTATCTGCTCGGGGCGGACGTCATAAGACACCCGTTTAAGTTCACTGTTGATCGATTAAATCAGGTTTTTTTTTTATTACAGAGGGCAGCTAACCCTCTGACCGAACACGCTGAACACGCTGAGCTACCGTGCCGGCTATTACGCTAAACCAACAACAGGCTGCTACCCCTTTAAAATATTGTGTTACCCCTTGCTAAAAACGTTAATAATAGATAATTATGTTATTGATTGAAATTTAATTGTAACAAATTGTACGCTGAACAATGCGTTTTGGGTGGATCTTCAGTGTGTCACTGCCTTCAAATAGCCTACTCTCATAATACGCTCGTTACAATAATTCTTTTGCCATGAAATATGATGTTTCTCACTATTTTATTGGAATGAATCACACAACTAACAACGGGTTTTCCAGTGATTCTCAATTTGCTGGCGCTCAGAAACGGCATATATACATATAGGCTTGAAATGAATGCTAATATGGCGCCTCACAACTCTGTACTGAAGGGAGACGGCGTGCGTGTGACGTAGGTGGCGATGTGCCATCTCACTGGGCAACTCTCAGATGCACGCTCAGAGTATCTGACATGCCAGATACTGCTCTGCACGTTCGGAAAGACTCCAGAGCCTGCTATTCCACGCTATGACGTCAGAAACTCGGCACGCTCAACGCTCAACGTTTGGATGCACGGTCCGTGTGCCGACGGCTTAACCGTGGTTAACGGTGCCGATCATTGGGCGCCTTGACGTGCAAAACTGTGGTGGGTTCGTCGTCTCACGCTGAACAGCTTCCCAGCTCGTAATTTGCAAGCTCCAAGTTACGTATGACTTTTATTCTGTGTTTAAGTAAGAAGATTGTTGAAACTTATTGTGGTATGGGTAGCTGCCGGAGATGGTTCTGAACTTGGTTCCACAGTTGCTATTTTAAGGAGGCTGATGTTCATCATTCCGTTTTTGATCATCCGTGGAGTGTGTAAGTGGTTTTCGTGCAAATTTTAACTTGTTTTAGTACATATTGTCGGCTTTGCGACTGGCTGCGACTGCGTACGCGCCCGGCAGCCGTAGAGTTAATGGTTTAATCATTTGTCGCGGCAGCATTTGGTATGTTTATTTAATTTTGAAAGTGTCTTAACGCAACTGAAAGTGATCTCTAAGTTTCCTGTTAATTTACTGGGAGTCGGGTAATGTTAGAGTATTGCTCCTTAAGAATTTGGGGGCGTGCTTGTTATATATTCAAAATGGTTCATGTGGTGTCACTGCTAGACACCACACTTGCTAGGTGGTAGCTTAAATCGGCCGCGGTCCATTAGTACATGTCGGACCCGCGTGTCGCCACTGAGTGATCGCAGACCGAGCGTCACCACACGGCAGGTCTCGAGAGACGTACGAGAACTCGCCCCAGGTGTACGACGACGTTGCTAGCGACTATACTGACGAAGCCTTTGCTCTCATTTGCCGAGAGACCGTTAGAATAGCCTTCAGCTAAGTTAATGGCTACGACCTAGCAAGGCGCCATTAGCCTTAGATAGCTTGTATCTAAAGAGTCGCACTTGTATCGCCACAATCTCCAGATGTCTCATCAAGAACGATGTATACAAAGGAAGGATTAAAAGTTAAGTAGTCCAAAAGCTACGTACTTTTCTTTATAGCATTCATTAAGTCTCCTGTTTCAGACCTCACTCCATCCTTCGTGAGTTAGCGCGTGCATCTTGGCCGCCTCTTTCAATTAGTGTGCGTAGTGTTGGCAAGTCTGCCGACACTACAGTTCAAATGGCTCTGAGCACCATGGGACTTAACTTCTGAGGTCATCACTCTCCTAGAACCTAGAACTACTTAAACCTAACTAACCTAAGAGCATCACACACATCCATGCCCGAGGCAGGATTCGAACCTGCGACCGTAACGGTCGCGCGGTTCCGGACTGTAGCGCCTAGAACCGCTGGGTCACCCTCGGCCGGCTATTATATATTCCAGCGTGGCTGTGATTTGATATTGTTTTCGTTGCAATACATTTGTGCTGCAGGCCATTTGTTAAGACTGCTCGTTCCCTGGCGTCGGTGCGGTTAAGGGGCTCCGGAAAGGCTCAAAATCATGAAAAGTTTAATTTTTACTTTTTTGCGTTTTCTGAATCTGCAGACTATTGCCTTTTAATAGATATATAATTTATTCAATTCCGAAGACTACAACTATTTTTAAATTTTTTTTTACATGTGTTCTACATGGGCATGACCCACTGTGGCGCTGTTAAACTGCTGTCAAATGGTGTTATTATTAACGTCCGTGTTCATCAGGTACATTTTAGCGATGTGAGATAAAGTATGTGTTGTGGCTAACCTGTGATGGTTCAATATATATCGCTGGTGTGATTGTCGATTGTTTCATGTTTATTTACTCTGTCGTTATCTCGAAAATATTCGTAATTAATTCTGTTTCTTGAGTCTCTGTTTTGTTGAAGTATAATAATGAGTAAAAGTAAAGTTATTAGAAATCCTCTGAAGGCTTTTAAGAAAAGGAGAAATGTTGGAAAGCCAAAGGTATGTGTTATTACTGTAAACAATAAAGACGATAACCAAGTGAGTGAACCTAACCTCTCAAGTACACCTGCCCATAGCAGTCAAAGTGGGAAAGAAAATACTTCACAGAAGAAGCTTGGTTCAATGAGTGAAAACTATGAATGCTGCAATTTTCAGAGACTTAGCAGCACCTGAACTGTTGAAAAAGTGTATTCACGGAAAAACTCAAAACCCCAATGAAAGCGTAAATAGTGTTATATGGTCGAGAATCCCCAAGACTGTATTTGTTGGAATAGAAACACTTCACTTTGGTGTGTATGATGCTGTTGCGACTTTCAATGATGGCAACATTGTAATGTGCAAGGTAATAAGAAATATGGGAATGAAGATAGGTTCTAACATGGTACGAGCGATGCTTGCTTTAGACAAGGAACGCCTTCGGGCTGCAGACAGGGCTGTAAAGAGTCTAGAAATACAAGCAAGAGTAAACAGGAGGAGGAACAAGAGGAAGCTGGAGGAGAGTTTGCAGAGGATGAAGATAATCCATCCTATGGACCTGGAATGCACTAAAAAGTTAATCCAAACTTTGTCGCTCGATTCCCAAAACTTTTATTTTCTCATACTAATTACATGTTTTCTAAGGATCTTCCAAACATATTTGTTTCAAACTTTCAGTAAATGTTACACAGTACCTTCTGCATAATTTAGCACAGCCTTTTTCCAAAAAACTGTATATTTTTGAATATATAAATAAAAAATTGCAAAAAAATGTTGTGAATTTTCATTACAATTGAAAAAAATCATCTTTAATAACTGAACTAAAATTTTGTAAAATCCCTGTGTTAAGTTGTAGCCCATATTCCAATAAATAATCTGCAAAAAGTTCAACTTCCTACCTCAAATACTTTGTGAGGAAAGATGTAATTTATAAGCGTTATTTTAACATTGCAAGTATAGGGCGTTCCGGAGCCCCTTAAGGGCTTCTTGTTAGAACCGCTCATTGTGGGGCCGGTCTGATTATCGCCTGCAATGTGACCCTGTGCACAAGCCGTGGGGAGTGAACGCTCGTATTGCCTGCCGGCCGTAGCCTTAACGCTTCCAAACACTGCTATGAGCCTTAACGCCTGTTCTCTAAAATTAAGTGCAATTTGGGAATCAGTCTGAGTCATTATGTCCGTTATTTAAGTGAGGCACCTTGTTAATATTGGCGTTTCTCTAAGTCATTTTATTTGTTCAGTTATTGCACTTATGTTAATCATTTGTGTATCCTTAACGAACGTGCAACTTGTTATTATTCCTGTGTGCAAGTTTTGCGACCTTGGTTGGCCCACTTTGTATTTTTAGTATAAGCATGATTCACTGTGGACCTTTATGTGGGCAGTTCAGGTTTATTAAGCTTTAAGATCTCTTTGTTATTTATGAAGTTGTGGTATTATGTGGCTGTGTAACTTGGTTGTAAGTGTATAGTGTTATTAGTCTCTTGAGATATGGTTAAACAAGAACGATTGTTTGTGATTGATTATTCACCGTGCCTCCTCTCAATGATTTTCGTTGAGGACGCAAACTAATATGATTCTTATTCGTATTTATGTAATTCAATCAAAGTGAAGATTTGTATATCGCATCAGTAAGACGGCAAATGTGCGAATTGAAGTTTATTATAAAGTCTCTTTTGAGTCAAATTAAAACTGTAAAACAATCAGAAGCTTGTCCGTCACCAGTGATTTCCTTTAAATAACTGTGGTGAGATTGCAATTTAGATTTTCTAAAGAATTAGGTAGTACCACGGTTCACATAGTAAGCTGGCGTAAGATATAACTATGAAGGTGGTACGAAATTAATGAACCTCCATCAGTGAGACATATTATTCGAGAAATTAAGAGTAATTAATTAGTTTCCTTGTTTACGTTGTACGAGAAGGTAACATGGAGCGAGGACTGGGTGTTAGACAGACGGAGTGACACTTTTTCATTATAAATAAACATTCATACAAATTATCAAATCATTAATCACATTCTCCCTTTTTGGTTCACCTTCTGTGGGTTACATGTCCCAAAGGATATTTAGCAAATAACTTTCACTTAAATAATTCACGGAAACTCGCAACTAAATAGAACTACTCCCTCTTAAAATGTTTATTTACTTGAATTTACTTAACCAAAAAGACTGTAAAATTTTAATGACCATTTACGCAATTAAAATTTACTTGGAACTGCTTGACCAGAAATAAAAAAGCATAGTAATTATTTACACAACTCAGCATATCAGTCAGAATTTTCTATTAAGGATGAACATGAAATGGTAATTAAAAATTTATTTTCTAAATTTATGTCCACGCTTCGCACACCAGGCAATGAAAGCATCTCACGTACTGTCACAGTCAGGCAGGTCTTAACAACCCTGAAGGTTACGTTAATTACCAACACTTTGCAAGGATTAGTGAATTTCTTCTGAGGGCAGCTTGGTTGACAGCCCATGCGCCCCAGTAGCTTCAGACCCGCTACGCAGACAACCGCTGCGCAGCACACAGCGGCAGATGGCGCCAGACTATTACTACTGACAGTATTCACTGGATATACGCGAACGTCACATTATATCAGAAATTTTATCAAGTCATCTGAAACAACCAGAAACTAGTTCCTGGACAGCAATATCACTGTGGGAGAATACACACAGGCTCTTACCAACCTGCGAGAAAATTGCACCGAGACCAATCAGAGACTAGCCTCCTCCAGATTTTTTTTTCTATTCTTACAGGAACACAGAGGTAAAGGATTATAATTGTGATCATCATATACCACAAGTCTCAGATGAACTTGACACCTAATTAGATGAAACATCGTGAGCTAACAGCATCAGTAAACCAACCAATGCCTCCTCTTTTTTTTCTTTTTTGTTAAATAGGAGGACACCATTTTAGCTTCTTTAAATACCAGATTCTACACTCATCTATATTGTTTAATGTTTGTCTCTGCAATGCGAATTTTTAAGGGGCTCCGTAAAGGCTCAAAATCTTGAAAAGTTCAATTTTTACTTTTTTGCGTTTTCTGAATCTGCAGACTATTACCTTTTAATAGATATATAATTTATTCAATTCCGAAGACTACAACTATTTTTAAATTTTCTTTGAAATGGGTTCTACATGGGCGTGACCCACTGTGGCGCTTTTAAACTGCTGTCAAATGGTGTTATTATTAACGTCCGTGTTCATCAGGTACATTTTAGTGATGTGAGATAAAGTATGTGTTGTGGCTAACCTGTGATGGTTCAATATATATCGCTGGTGTGATTGTCGATTGTTTCATGTTTATTTACTCTGTCGTTATCTCGAAAATATTCGTAATTAATTATGTTTCTTGAGTCTCTGTTTTGTTGAAGTATAATAATGAGTAAAAGTAAAGTTATTAGAAATCCTCTGAAGGCTTTTAAGAAAAGGAGAAATGTTGGAAAGCCAAAGGTGCAAGGTATTTAGAAATTTGGGAATGAAGATAGGTTCTAACATGGTACGAGCGATGCTTGCTTTAGACAAGGAACACCTTCGGGCTGCAGACAGGGCTGTAAAGAGTCTAGAAATACAAGCAAGAGTAAACAGGAGGAGGAACAAGAGGAAGCTGGAGCAGGAGTTTGCAGAGGATGAAGATAATCCATCCTATGGACCTGGAATGCACTAAAAAGTTAATCCAATCTTTGTCGCTCGATTCCCTAAACTTTTATTTTCTCATACTAATTACATGTTTTCTAAGGATCTTCCAAACATATTTGTTTCAAACTTTCAGTAAATGTTACACAGTACCTTCTGCATAATTTAACACAGCCTTTTTCCAAAAAACTGTATATTTTTGAATATACAAACAAAAAATTGCAAAAAAACGTTGTGAATTTTCATCACAATTGAAAAAAAATCATCTTTAATAACTGAACTAAAATTTTGTAAAATCCCTGTGTTAAGTTGTAGCCCATATTCCAATAAATAATCTGTAAAAAGTTCAACTTCCTACCTCAAATACTTTGTGAGGAAAGATGTAATTTATAAGCGTTATTTTAACATTGCAAGTATAGGGCGTTCCGGAGCCCCTTAAAACCACTCGACCTATATCACACAGAAATGCCTCATTCCACATACGCCTGGTCAGGCGTGACGTATGACACACATATAATCAGAAAGCTTATGGCGAAGTCGAAAACTTCTTAATTTAACATACGAATTACAGTTGCGCCTAAAAGAGTTAGCAGTGTCAGTTAAGGACAAACATTAGCAGTAAAATGATAATAGAACAATGTTTTGTCACCACTGGTGCCAACACAGGCTGTGTAACTTGAAATGTAGGCGTTGTAGCACCTGGTAGAACATCCAATTAGACGTACCACCTTAATCCTTTGCTGTCTACAGGTCACCCAACACACTGCTGTCGTACAAAATCCAACAGTCTGCACCTCAGGCCACAGTTGCACGACATCTCCGTACGTATACCCGATTTTGAAATCCCACTCATGGTCCACTGAATACCTTTAGGCAGACAATTCGTACAAAATCCGCCCTGGGCGTGCCCAGGAGGAACCAGTCTGTAGAGTCTTGTACCGCAAGGGAGACGATGTTGTTATGGGTAGCCTGTATCCTCTTTGTAGAACACAAATACACATGTGGTCTAATACGGTTCTTTATTTATATGAGCGGAAACATTTACCTACATTTATTTCACTTGTATAGAGTCCATGTTACATGTCTGCTATCATGCGTACTGCAAATGTAGCTGAACTAAGGCGTCTGAGTGTGGGTTTTCCAATTTACGTTGTGGTCAATTTAAGCCCTAAAAAATTTAACACTGTCTACAGCTTTAATTCCATTGTTTGAATACATTATGCTTATAGGATCAGGTATTCTTTGTGAGGTACTAAACTGCATGTACTGGGTCTTGTCAAAATTCAGTGACAATCCAATTGCTGTGAATCACCCATTGATACTCACAAATATTTCATTAGCTGATTGCTCAGTGAGACCACAAGTACTGTTTTTCATATCAATACTTGTATCTTCGGTAAATAAGACAAAATTTGCATTTTGTGACACTACATATGGAAGGTCATAAATATATAATAGGAACAACAAGGGACCTAAAATTGAGCCCTGGGGCACCCCTTGTCTGATGGTTTCATATTTGGAATTATTGTTTTGTGGTAAGCCTGGTAAGAACACACACTGTTTTCTGTTAGAAAGATAGGATGCTAACCATGTGCCTGCCAGTCCTGTTATCCCATAATATTTTAACTTTTGTAGAAGCATATCACGCTTAACACAATCAAAAGCTTTAGCCAGATCACAGAATATTCCAAGTGGTAATAACTTTTGATTTATTTATTCTAATATATAATCTGTAAAAGTGAATATAGCTCGATCAGCTGGCAGTCCTTTCCGAAATCCAAACTGATTACGAATGAGAATATTTTTCTGTACTGTTGATAAAGTCTATTGTACATAACCCTTTCAAACGCTTTTGAAAATATTGCCAATAATGAAATGGGACACACGTTTTTCAATGATGATTTGTCTCCTTTTTTGTGTAATGGTTTGACAGTAGCTTATTTAAGCCTATCTGGAAAAGTACCACAGTGGAGGGATTCATTACATAAGTAACTCAATATGACACAAAGTTCTGAGGAGAAACATTTAATTATAGTATTGTTGATTTCATCATAACCACTGCAACATTTGTTTTTAAGAGAGCTAATAACATTAGAAATCGCTTTCGGTGAGGTAGAATATATTTGAATTTTGTCAAATTTCTGCGGAAATGCATATTTAAAATACTTTAAGCTGTCTTCTGAGGAACTATGCAAACCTAAGTTGTCTGCTACTGAAAGGAAAAACTTGTTGAAATTGTCTGCAATTTTGGAGGTATCTCCAATCAACTCATTATTTAAATTTAACATAATTTCCTGCTTTGCCTGATTAGTTTATCCTTCTTTTCCTGTTTTTGGGTACAAGCTCATCAGTAATAGTCCTCTTGCAAACAGATGTAATGGCAATGTCGGTAATCTCGCTGTTGCAACTATAATTCCTCACCGCTAGTAAACTATAATTCTGGCTGAGTTAAACTAGTCTCGCTAATCCTGTCGCTATGTATTGTTGTACCCTGCTATGAACTAAACTCGCTCTGTGAGTGAACTGTCAGACACCAAACTGGATGATCAAGTGAGTCCCTCCAGTCAGTGCCGGCTGCCTAAATACGTGATCTCGAGAGGGCGTTGGGGCATGTTGCTTGTTGGTGTGTCTTTGGCCTCTCACGTGATAGGCGCGCTTGATCCACACCTACAAACCGACCTTCGCAATTCATCTTGGCCGACCCGTGCGCTGGCGGCAGCTTACGCCAGCACATTACCTTCTCATCGTACCAACTCACACTGATTGCCACTCTGCGTACCTGTACCTCCGGGTCCCGACCCCGGATGGCGCCATCACCAAGCGTTAGGGACGCTTTCCATCACAAATGTGCCGCTCCGTGGCACAACAGCTATACCATGATGTCAGCAATATGCAGATATTAGTACAGTTAGCTGTTTCTCACTTATAAACTAACACTAACAAAACTTCTTGTTGTCAGCTCACTCATAAATTATTCAAGATCACTCTGAACAGGCAATTTAGGAAATCTAAAATATCTGTTATCATGATACAGAACATTAAACGTCCACAGCTCATAAGAGAGAGAGTAGATCAGATGCATGCCAGCTCTTTAAAGTAGGATAAGCAGCTCTCTCTGGCAGGTGCGACGACCTGGATACTACAATGATGCCGGCACAAGTATTTTGGAGCACACCGTTCCGAGCACATTGTTGAACAAGGGGCTCCATAGCAGACGACCCTTACATGTTGCAACGTAGGCCTCATGACAACGTCACTGACGATTGCAATAAGTGTAATGTCTTTCAGAGTGGATAACGGCATCATTGGAAACGTGTTGACTGGTCGGATCAATCAAATTAGTTCACACACCATCTCGATGATCGTATCCACATGGAATGAGTATCTTCTCCGATGAACGCATGTGTTACTTATTTTCAGTGTCTTTTAGATTACTACTGAATTTACAATTAAGCTCTAATTTGAATTTCAGCAGAAGCGCGCACAAAACTAGGACCGGTTGAGGTTCGGCTATCATTGAGTACAGTTACCATGTGAGTCAGAGATTACATGCGGTCAGGATAATCACGAGTGTAGACATGTTGGGCTAAATGGGGGCTACAGCAGTCACTGGCCAGTTGTTGACTAACTGGTATATTTTTAAATTATCGTAAATTTACTTTAAACTAAGTAAAACTTGATGCCATCGATCCTGAAGAACAAATTCTAACCGAAAGAATGTCAGCAAGTTTTTAACTGATTGTTGTCGATTGAAATACTTATACTAGACAAAGTCAACTGAAAACAAATTTTATAACCAAACTCAATAATTTTGCGTAATTCGCGAAGTTCATAATAAATTTTGAAACTGAGATTCTTTGAAAAATTAATTACTATATAATTAAATTCGGTTGCAAGCTCATACTCGAACAAACAGATAAAATTAGCTATGTGCATTTAAAACTGGTGTTACGTAACAAATGCTGATGTGTGTTTAGGTGGCAACAGTAACTGCAGTCATGGAAGCTCAAAGGAAAACACTACTAGTGGATGCTGTGGTCTTCCGTCCGAAGATTGGTTTTATGCAAATCTCCACATTGCTCAATACCGAGCAAACCTCTTCATGTCTGCACTACACATATAAAAACATAAAAAATGAGTATTACTGTATCGAACAATTTAGACTTCACGGATAACAATACTGCTCAGCCACTAATAACACATAGGGCAGTATCGGCTGAGCAACGTTACTCACAATAAAGCATCTATTGTCAGGTTTTGTGAAGCAATACATGTGACTAATTGATAATACATAACAACTTTCCTAGCAGTTATTCTCAACTTCGTCTGACAAACACTATCAAATCCTGTAAACAATGGCGATATCACAAGAGCAAAGGTTACATAAAACACAAATGAAACACATAAAATATAATCTCATTTGTTAAATATTGAACATTACAACACAGCATGATTTTCGTTTAGTTATAATTACTTCTAACATCTGAAATACTAGTTAATTATACTTCTAAATGTCAAGTGCGCTCTGCTTTTACATCCATACAATATATATATATATATATATATATATATATATATATATATATATATATATTGTTATTTGTTTCAAATGCTGGGTGTGTAAAGTATGATCATTCTAGTGTTGTGGACCACACTGCTTTTTCACCCCCACTCATTTGATGCGTGGGTGGTTCTTACCGCCACAGTGATTCTTTCCGGACAGTAAATGATACGTGTACCACGTCTGGTTGTACCTGGTCCAGTGTATTAGGAGAAGGTGTGAAATATTGAAATACACACATATATATATATATATATATATATATATATATATATATAATGTGAGGAGATGGAGAGGTGAGAACGAGATGGACAGTGAAGGAGAAAAAGGAGATGGACAAAGAGAGTGGGGTAGGTGATTGACAAAGAGGGGGGTGGAGGATTTGGAATTAGAAGGGAGGGGGGAAGGGAAGGGGCAAATGAACGGAGGATGGAGGTGCAGATATCCATAGAGATGGGGGAGGAGGAGATGGACTCACAGAGGGGCAGGAAGAGGTAGACAGAAAATGGAGGTGGAGGAGGTGGACAGAAAGAGGCGGTTGTGGAGACAGACAGAGGGAGAGAGTGGTGGAACTGATGGACAGGGTAAGTCAGGATGGAAAGAGAGAGGAGGGAAGTGAGATGGATTAAGAGAGCGGGGAATGTGTGGAGAAAGGGGGGAGTAGAGAGTGTATAGACGTAGAGGAAAGAAGGAGCTGGACAGGGGGAGGGACAAGGATAGATGAACAAAGAGAGGCGGAAGGAGGAGCTCTGTAGAGAGATTGGTATAAATAAATTCCTGGGCAATGCCGGTTTACTCAGCTACTCAAATAATATTCCCTTCGAAAACAGTTCAGTCGGTGAAAGTAAGAATATGAAAGGCACCTACTGATGACTGTCGACAGGCATGAAACAAATACAAAGATAGTTGTAGATTAACAACATTACTAAAATATTCATTTTAGTTGAATCTGGGACACTGACAAGCGTTAGACAGAACTACACAGCTAAATGGCACAGTCTTACTTTACGGTGTGTTACAAATGATGCGACATAATCAATTTCGTGGCGTCAATAACTAACAACTAGCTCTTCTTCCAATGATGAGCAAGTTGTATTAGCTTTGGTCCTTTATACTATTCTTCCATTATTCCATTTGCCATTTTCCTCATGATTACAATGTGTTCTGAGACCGGATATACGCTCGCCCACTAAACATTTGCAATGCTTTTCGTCACTGCAGTTACTCTACCGACAACGCACATCACTATGCAAGCTAGCACGGCCTCCTTCCGTCCGTGTTAGTCAACTGTATGATTGCAACTATCTGCTGTCTCTGTCTGCGTGTTCATGCGCCTCAACCTTGCGAGAGCGGTAATCTTAACTAACTTTCTGAATTTTACAATGCCGAGTCCCAGACGTCGCCAGGGTTTGTGCTATAAAATTCTACAACATTCTTTTCGAACATTTCGTTCCAAACGTATATTATAGTTTTTTCATTGATGGTCATTACTAACAGAATGTCGAAATACGTACTTTGATATTCAGTAAATAATACTAATGAGGAAAACTCGATTGAAGTTAGAATCATCTGGCGTTCTGTTGTAGTGTCATAAGCTGTGTCGTTTTACGTTATTTGATAAACATTCGAGGCATTTACACTACTGGCCATTAAAATTGCTACACCACGAAGATGACGTGCTACAGACGGGACTTGTAACCGACAGGAAGAAGATGCTGTGATATGCAAATGATTAGCTTTTCAGAGCATTCACACAAGGTTGGCGCCGGTGGCGACACCTACAACGTGCTCACATGAGGAAAGTTTCCAACAGATTTCTTATATACGAACAGCAGTTGACGAGCGCTGCCTGGTGAAACGTTGTTGTGATGCCTCGTGTAACGAGGGGAAATGCGTACCATCGCTTTTCCGACTTTGCTAAAGGCCGGATTGTAGCCTATCGCGATTGCGGTTTATCGTATCGCGACATTGCTGCTCGCGTTGGTCGAGATCCAATGACTGTTAGCAGAATATGAAATCGGTGGGTTCAGGAGGGTAATACGGAACGCAGTGCTGGATCCCAACGGCCTCGTATCACTAGCAGTCGAGAAGAGAAGCATCTTTTCCACATGGCTGTAACAGATCGTGCAGCCACGTCTCGATCCATGAGTCAACAGATGGGGACGTTTGCAAGACAACAACCATCTGCACGGACAGTTCGACGACGCCTGCAGCAGCAAGGACTATCAGCTCTGAGACCACGGCAGCGGTTACCCTCGACGCTGCATCACAAACAGGAGCGCCTGCGATGGTGTACTCAACGACGAACTTGGGTGCAAGAGTAGCACAACGTCATTTTTTCGGATGAATCCAAGTTCTGTTTACAGAATCATGATGGTCGCATCCGTGTTTGGCGACATCACGGTGAACGCACATCGGAAGCGTCTATTCGTCATCGCCATACTGGCGTATCACCCGGCGTGATGGTATGGGGTGCCATTGGTTACACGTCTCGGTCACCTCTTGTTCGCACTGACGGCAATTTGAACAGTGGACATTACATTTCAGATGTGTTACGACCCGCGGCTCGACCCTTCATTCGGTCTCTGCGAAACCTTACATTTCAGCAGGATAATGCACGACCACTTGTTGCAGGTCCTGTACGGGCCGTTCTGGATACATAAAATCAACTGCTGCCCTGGTCAGCACGTTCTCCGGATCTCTCACCAATTGAAAACGTCTGGTCAATGGTGGCCGAGCAAGTGGCTCGTGACAATACGCCAGTCAGTACTCTTGATGAACTGTGGTACCGTGTTGAAGCTGCATGGGCAGCTGTACCTGTACACGCCATGCTAGCTCTGTTCGACACAATGCCCAGGCGTATCAAGGCCGTTATTACGGTCAGTGGTGGTTGTTCTGGGTTCTGATTTCTCAGGATCTATGCACCCAAATTGCGTGAAAATTTAATCAGATGTCAGTTCTAGTATAATATATTTGTCAGTGGATACACGGTTATCACCTGCATTTTTTCTTTGTGTAGCCATTTTAATGGCCGGTAGAGTATTTACTAATTAGCGAGGGAAGAAGGCCATGCGGAGCACTTACGAGGCTTCGGGAACAAGGGGTCAGTAACTGCTTGTGCAGTAGCCTCCTGCAGGGGACCAGTACCGCCGGACGCCGTCACCGCGTCCGCTGGACCGTGTCCAGATTAGAACAGGGCAGGGCAGGGCAGAGCAGAACGGCGGGCGGAGCGCGGCCGTAGCGCCTATCGGGAGCCCAGACAGAAGTTGGCCCCGCCGAGCCGCGCCGCGCCGGTCGATGCAGATGCCTGGCCGGACTTCAGACGCAGCCCGCCCGCCGCGCCGCCTCGCTGCTCTCTGAATCAGGAAATTCCGGCCGCCTATCGTGTACGGCGTCTTATCGTCGCGTCCAAATGCTGACCAGCCTTCCGGCAACGTCTGCATCCAGCGCCTGACTTTCTGGTATCCCGATCTCTGGTGCACACTGGAGTCTTTAGGCCTTCCACGTCATTAAAAATACGTAGTAGTAATGTCATTTCTCCACTTTGCAAACCGCAAAGCACAACTATGACATACAGCTTTGTGGTTTTCTACATGTCTTGTTGATTGAACTGAAATTAAAACTGCAGTAATTTTGTTAAACTATCTTTATCGTGCTTGAGTTTTAACCCCTGTCATCAACCACCAGGAGATCATTTCCTATTCTTATTTTTACTGATTGAAGAATTTTCAAACAGAATATTATTTGACTAGCTGAGAAACCCGACGTTGAGAGTGTATTTATTTATTCCAGTCTTCTATAGGTCCATCTCTTCCTTCTTCCTCTCTTGCCCTCTGTCGGTTCCTCTTCTCCATCCATCTTTGTCTATCCACCACCTCCTCCTCCTCAACCTTTCCACACATCACCCTCTCTCTTTATCCACCTCACCTCCCTCCTCTCTCTATACATTCCACCGGTCCATCTCCATGATCACCTCCACCGCTCCTTCTCTTTGTTCACACCACCGTCTCACTCTCCACCTCCCCCACCCCCACTCTCTGTCCATCCCATTCTGCCTATCTCTCTGTGCATCTCCTCCTCCCATTCTCTCTGGCAATCTGCTCCTCCCCCTCTTGGCATTTGCTCCTTATCCCATTATCCATCTCCTTCTCATCCTCTCTTTGTCAATCGCGTCCTCCCCCTCTCTCTGTCCATCTGCTCCTCGCACTATGTTTATTTTCTGCTCCTCCTCTCCCTGTTCATTTCCTCCCTGTTCTTTTCTCTGTCCATCGCCTCCTCACTTTTCTGTCTATTTCCTCCTCTTCCTATTCTCTGTCCATTCCCTCCTTAATCTCTGCCCTTGCATCTCCTCCTGCCCCATCTCTCTGTCTCTTCCTCACCCTGCCTCTGTCCATCTCCTCATTCCTTTCCCCATCCATCTCCTCCTCACCCCTCTCTTTGCCCATTTTCTCCCACCTATGTCCAACTCATCCTCCACCTGTCTGTCCCTATATCTTCCTTCCCTGTTGCAGTGTGTCCATCTCGTCACCCTCCCTTCTCTCTCCACGTTGTCACACTTGCCTCAATAGGAGGCTGGTGATTCTCAGTACTGCAGTACTCCTTTCCAGTTTCTAACCGATATTTGGACCATATTTGAATGAAATCATTCCAGGACTTTAGGATAAGCTTTCCACTCGTGGCTTTACTCGCATACGCACATTGTAAGGAGTATGCTTCGCCGGCGATGGGCGAGGCATGACAGAATCTCTGACCAGAGAGTAGTTTATCGTTAGTTGTTGCTTGTCGCGAGTCTGCGCGAGTCGACAGTAGAAGTGAGTCTGCGCTAGTCTGCAGTTGTAGTCAGTCGGATACGGTAGTAGGGAGTCGGCATGCGTCGGCTGTGTGCTCTGGTCGCGACTCTGGTCAGGACTCTGGAGGATGAGTATTGTTGTAGAAAGTAAAGAAGCAGCATTGCGCATATTTAATAATGTATGTTAATTGTAATTTAATTTGTTCAGAAAAAATGCCGCAATAATAATTTTTTTATAAAGTAACTCTTTTAAAGAAAAGTATTCATTTCAATTTAAAGAATTTTTCAAACTCTTTTGAAGAAAAAGCATTCATTTCAATTTAAAGAATTTTTCCTATGCATTCCTTCCAAGAATCAAATATATATATATATATATATATATATATATATATATATATATATATATATATATATATATATATACGCCAGCATTGCACGAAGCTGTGTCGATAAATAAGAGCAGATATAGTTGCAGTTTTTATTGAGGTAAGAATTTTGCTTTTGTTATTCAGAATACAGGGCTGAAGGTCAGCGCTGCTGTCCTTATAAAATTTACCAGATATTATTATTTCTGTTAGGAGGTTACATTTGGTTCATGGTTCATTATTTAATTAATATCATTGTGTGGCTTTGGTCAATTTTCATCACTTAATTTTTGTGGGGAGGTTACGCATCGTTACATTTTCTTATTTTTCATTTAATTAAATTTTTTGCGGAGAGGTTACACTTGGCGACATCAGGCCAGGATCTTCTGAGAAGTAGTCATGTATCTGCTCTTAATTACTTAAATGTAATTAGCATTTGGCGCAACGCATTTATTAATTTGTCACTCTTTCTTCCACAGATCATCGGCAATTTGTTGCTCTTTATTGTATTTGTGTTTGTTGCATTTTTCATTGTCCTTGTTTCATTTGTGAATAATTTTGATTAGTGAAAAATGCCGCGAAAAACTGTTAACAGTACATCGCGATGTACAATGAGTGAAATAGCCGATTCGAATAATTTGAGCGATAGTACTTGCGACACGCAGTGTAATAATGACAGTTCCCCATTTACAGACAATCAATGCGTACTGATAACCGGTAATGATTTTGTGGTGTCACCGCTAGACACCACACTTGCTAGGTGGTAACTTAAATCGGCCGCGGTCCTGTAGTACATGTCGGACCCGCGTGTCGCCACTGTGTACTCGCAATCCTAGCGCCACCACATGGCAGGTCACAAGACACGGACATGACCTCGCCCCAGTTGTACGGACGACATAGCTTGCGACTAGACCTACCAAGTATTCCTCTCATTTGCCGAGAGACAGATTAAATAGCCTTCAGCTAGTCCATCGCTACTACCTAGCAAGGCGCCATGTGTATCATTGCTAATTGCTTACTACTATGCAAGAGATGTATTTCAACAAGAACAAGACTACATTAAAGTTAAGTATATTAAAATCTCTCTTCTTTTCTTTATAGTTTTCATCCAGTCTCCTGTTTCAGAATTTACGCCCGTCTGCGTTAGTTTCGCGTGCACCTAGCCACTCATTGTGTCGAGACCTTAGGGAATCGACACAACAATATTTTGGCGACGAGGTGTGGTGCCGCGCCCACGTTGCAGTCTTTGTGTTATATTTGCTCTAATTTGCTTGTGTCATGGCTTCGCCGCATTCTCCAGATGTACTGTCCGAATTTTTTCGCTTGCAGAATCAGCAGACGCAGGCGTTATTGGAAGCCCTTGGACAGCTCGTCCAGGGTCAACGTGCGCTGCAAACCGATGCGGCGGCAGCCGCTTCTTCGCTACCGCAGCCACACAACGCTGTCGCACCGCCATTTAGGCCCTTTGAAGCCACAACCGAAAGCTGGACTGAGTGGGCCGATCAGTTCCGGTTCCACCTCACAGCTTATGGAATTCAAGGTAAAGAGCGGCAGCCGTTTTTGCTTTCTTGTGTCGGTGTGTCTACCTACCGGGTGATAGTGAAATTGTTTCCCCGACGCGACGTAGCAACTCTGACCTACGAGGAAATTTTGTCTGCTTTGGATGCCTATTTCAAAGAAACAGTAAATGTAGTTGCCAAACGGTATACGTTTTTTCGTACAAAACGTACCGCCGGTCAGACTAATAGGGAGTGGGTAGCAACTTTGCAAGGACTTACTAGAGACTGCGCGTTTGCCTGTGAATGTGGCCTCCCATATTCAGATACTATGGTGCGTGATGCAATTGCACAGAACGTTTCTGATGTTCGCATAAGGGAACAGATTTTGAAGCTAGTTAATCCCTCCCTGCAACAAGTGATAGACATATTGGACAGGCAAGACACACTTGACTTTGCTCAGGAATCATTTGAAACTTCGCCAGCAGTGTGTCACGTTAATCGGCCCGCCCGGCCCGCTGCACGGGACGCTGAGCGGCCCTCGCGCCCGACTTCGCAGCGGCCGCCTAGCTTGCAACCACGTGCGCCGCGTACGCAAGCAAATGCGGTGAAATCTTGCCCGCGGTGTGCAATTAGACATTCGCGTGAAAATTGCCCGTCACGCCAAGCTATTTGCTTTTACTGTCAAAAGAAAGGACATGTACAAAGTGTTTGCCAGAAAAAGCTTAGGTCAGACAATCACACAAATTCCAGGCCCTTTGCTTCGCGCCGGAATCGAACCCAGGACAATCAGGCTCGTGGACCTTCACCCATGGACATCCATGTAGTACATTCCCACCCGTCCAATGACACTTTAGCTAACAGTGACTGTGTTCGTCCCACCCAAAGTGTGCGTCGACGTCGCCGGAAATCCCGTAAAGTTGCAAGTGCTTCTGGACCTGTATCAGTTCAAATTGCACGAGACAGTCCCTCTTGTCGTCAACAAGACAATAAACTTTTTGTGGACTTAGACTTTGCAGGAAAAGTGATACCATTCCAGCTCGATACCGGAGCTGCAGTTTCCTTGCTCAATCACGACACGTACAAACAACTGGGCGCCCCGCCATTGCGTGCCGCAAATGTTACGTTAACTAGTTACTCAGGACAGCATATACCTGTGTTAGGACAGTGCAGCCTTATTGCAACATATAAGGGACAGACAAAACTTGTGTCATTTTATGTTCTTCGTTCCTCTAGTGCAGTGAACTTGTTTGGTTTAGATTTGTTTCAATTGTTTAATTTGTCTATAGTAAATCAGGTCCTATCGGTGAATCAGACTGTGCCTTCCGCCAGCGTTTCTAGTCTTTGTGAAGAATTTGCAGACATTTTTGCACCGGGCCTTGGTTGCGCTAAGAACTATGCTGCACATTTGGAATTGACAGACAACGCGCAACCGAAATTTTTCAAAGCGCGCAATGTTCCCCACGCATTGCGTGATGAGGTCGCAAGAACATTGCACGATTTAGAATTTCAAGGTGTAATTGAACGAGTGCAGGCTTCTCTCTGGGCCTCACCCTTAGTAATTTTGCCAAAACCTTCCGGAAAATTGAGACTTTGTGTGGACTTCAAGGCAACTGTGAATCCCCAACTTGTGACTGCTACTTTTCCTTTGCCCCGCCCGGAAGATCTTTTTGACAAACTGTGCCCGGGAAAATATTTTTCAAAATTGGACCTAGCAGATGCGTACTTGCAAATACCTGTGGACGAAGAATCCCAGCGCGTCTTAGTGGTAAACACGCATCTTGGCTTGTATCGCTTCAAAAGACTGCCATTCGGGTGTGCATCCGCCCCTGCTTTATTTCAGCAATATTTACAAACTATTTGTGCGTCGGTCCCTACTGCTGCGAACTATCTGGACGATATTGTAATCTCAGGAAAGACAGAAGCAGAACATTTGCAAAATCTCCGAACATTATTTCAGGTATTGCGTCAGAATGGTCTTCGCTTGAGGAAGGACAAATGTGTGTTTTTTGCTCGTGACTTACCGTACCTGGGGCATGTCATAAATGCCCAAGGAATACATCCGAGTCCAGAGCACCTTCGTGCCATTCAGGACTTGCCGTCACCGCAGAACTTAAAACAGCTACAGAGTGTGCTGGGTAAGGTAAATTATTATCACCGATTTGTGCGAAATGCTTCTTCCATTTCAGCTCCGCTTCATCGCTTACGCCGTAAAGGTGTTCCGTTCGTCTGGACGACGGAATGCGAACGCGCCTTTCGCCAGTTGAAATCGGCGTTACTTTCAAATACTTGCCTTACGCCATTCGATCCCCGAAAACCCCTTTTGTTGATGGTAGATGCCTCGGATTTCGGGATCGGTGCTGTGCTTGCGCACAAGGATGGCTCGCATGATCGCCCTATTGCCTTTGCGTCAAAATTGCTCTCATCTGCGCAAAGAAATTATTCACAAATAGAGAAAGAAGCTTTAGCTCTAGTGTTTGGTGTTACCAAGTTCCATGACTTCTTGTATGGTCGTCACTTTACCATCATCACGGACCACAAACCTTTGACATCGCTTTTTCATCCGAACAAACCTGTACCTCCACGTACAGCGCAGAAATTCATTCGCTGGTCACTTTTTCTCTCGCAGTACCGCTACGATATCTTGTATCGGTCCACTGCTAAGCACGGCAACGCTGATGCGTTGTCCCGTTTGCCTGTTGCTGAGGATCAAGCATTCGATTCTTCCGAACTTGCTTGCATGTTCATTGATTCGGAAGCCGATGACGTGGTCGCATCGTTTCCGATTGATTTTCGTCGTGTAGCTACAGCCACAGCTGCTGACCCTGTCCTTGCTCCCGTTTTGCGTTTTGTTGCTACGCAATGGCCCTTGTCAACGTCACGGATCGAGGATCCTTTGGTTCGCCGTTTTTTTGCTCACAAGGAGAGACTTTTTGTACGACGTGGTGTTTTGTTGTTGCGTTCCGATAATGATCAATCCCGAGTCGTAGTCCCACGTTCGTTACAGTCCTCTGTCTTACGGCTTCTTCACCAAGGACATTGGGGTATAGTGCGAACGAAACAACTTGCTCGACAGCACTGTACTTGGTTCGGAATCGATGCTGCGATTGCGAATATGTGCTCCTCTTGCGTGGCGTGTGCCGAACAACAATCCGCACCGCCGCGGAAATTCTTTGCATGGCCGAAAGCCACTTCCCCTTGGCAACGCTTGCACATCGATTTTGCTGGTCCATTCTGGAAGGCTCGATGGTTGGTTGTGGTCGATGCTTTCAGTAATTTTCCTTTTGTTGTCCGGATGTCTTCCACGACGTCTTCTGCCACAATCCAAGCCTTGTCTGCTATCTTTTGCATTGAAGGTCTTCCGCAGACTATTGTTTCCGACAATGGCCCACAATTCATGTCCGCAGAATTTCAGTCATTCTGCCAGGCCAATGGTATTCAACATCTGACATCCGCGCCGTTTTCGCCTCAGTCAAACGGTGCCGCTGAACGATTGGTCCGGACTTTCAAGTCACAGATGTTGAAGTTGAAAGAGTCGCATTCTCGGGAGGACGCTTTGTTGCTCTTTTTGTCTTCATATCGCTCTCAGCCTCGCGATGGTCGCTCGCCGGCTGAGTTGCTCCATGGTCGTCCTCATCGAACTCTGATGTCTTTGCTGCATCCGCCACATCAGGTTCCTGTGCAGCGGCAGACTCCTGCTTTTGCTCCTGGCGACGTTGTCTATTATCGCAACTATCGCGGTTCACAGCGTTGGCTCGCAGGGCGCATTCTTCGCTGCCTCGGCCGCGCGATGTATTTGGTTTTGGGGGCCTCTGGTGAGGTGCGTCGGCATCTCAATCAGCTGCGCCTCTGTCGTCGCCTGGGTTCTGCCGCTCCCCGTCTGCTTTCAGCGACGGAGCCGTCCGGTCAGCGCCTTGGGGACCCATCTACTGGCTCGCCTCATCCCCAGGTGTTACCGACGATGCCTTCCATTTTGCCTCATGGCGTCGCGCCGCCGCAGCCGCCGCCGGCGCCGCCAGCAGCGGACGCTTCGCTGCAGCCGCCTCGCGCCTCCCTGGGTCACGCGCCGCCGCTTGCTTCCCGTGACCAGCCGTCCTCCGCCATGGACCTCTTGCCCGCTCCGGACCAGATGTCGTCTTCGCCCGTCGGGTGCTCCGACCACATGGAGGTCGACCCCGCGGCTCCTCTTATATCATTACGTGCGCAAACACCTCATGTTGACGTGCACCCTGGACTAGGTTTGCAGGCGTTTCCTAGCTCCCCTCGGACCGAATGGCCGGGTGCGGGTGGCACAGCCTCGCCTGTTGTTAGGCTCCCCACCTCATCGCATACGTCAACATGGGGTCCTCCCCACGGCGGGCGGAAGCCTTATCTCACGACCGTTCGCCGATTTGCGGGGGAGGAATGTGGTGTCACCGCTAGACACCACACTTGCTAGGTGGTAACTTAAATCGGCCGCGGTCCTGTAGTACATGTCGGACCCGCGTGTCGCCACTGTGTACTCGCAATCCTAGCGCCACCACATGGCAGGTCACAAGACACGGACATGACCTCGCCCCAGTTGTACGGACGACATAGCTTGCGACTAGACCTACCAAGTATTCCTCTCATTTGCCGAGAGACAGATTAAATAGCCTTCAGCTAGTCCATCGCTACTACCTAGCAAGGCGCCATGTGTATCATTGCTAATTGCTTACTACTATGCAAGAGATGTATTTCAACAAGAACAAGACTACATTAAAGTTAAGTATATTAAAATCTCTCTTCTTTTCTTTATAGTTTTCATCCAGTCTCCTGTTTCAGAATTTACGCCCGTCTGCGTTAGTTTCGCGTGCACCTAGCCACTCATTGTGTCGAGACCTTAGGGAATCGACACAACAGATTTTATTGCTAATGATGAGTAAATAAATTCAATTATGTCCTCTGTTAATTTTACGACAATTGATGACGCGGGGCTTTCTGTTGCAATGAGCGCTGCCCAGCTTGTCACACCCGGTTTGCAGGATTTACGTGACGAACAGACAAATCTTTCTAACGAAAATGAACAGAGTAAGACAGATTTATTTAATTCCGGTGTAGTGACTAACAGTGCTCATCCGATTGGCAAACATTTTCAAGAATCACAGAATAACCAAATGGTTACAGAAAACGTGACAATTGCAGATACGCCATCAAACAGCACAGGGAATAGAGACGCTAATTTTGGGTTGGATCAAATTATGGCAGTATTGCTACAGTTTAAGAATGAAAATTTAAAACAACTTAATGAAAATTAGACAACAATTCGAAACAACTTAGTGAACAGATCGAACAACTTAATGAAAAACAAGACAACCATAATGAAAATTTCAAACAACTTAATGAAATACAAGACAATGGAACAACTTAATGAAAAACATGACAACCTTAATGAAAAATTAGACAACAATTCCAGACAGCTTAGTGAACAGATTACGGCCGTTGCCGCACAATGTCGTGATACTGAAGAACAGTTACGTGAGGAAATTGAGGCTTGTGCTAGGAAAACTAGTGAAGAAATTAGATTTGTTGCTCAAGAATTAAGGGATATGCAAACAGCTACAACAGAAACACTTAGAGACGAAATTAGTGCAGTCAGTAAACAATTCTCTGAAAAAGCAATACAGTTACGCGACGAGTTTAAATTAATGACAGCAGAACTTTCGCGCACATTGGATGCAAAAGTAGACGCGAAATTCGACCAACAGAAAAGTCAAATTGACGAGCGTTTTAATCATCACCTGCAAAACAGTGAAACGCGTTTCCGTAAATTTATACAGGAACAGAATAAAGTGAAACGACAAGTTATGGAAACAATCACCGCACAAAGACAGTAAGGTAAACGTAAATTGTTTACGAAAGCAAAAACATACGTAGACAACAATATTGCTACAGTATCGGACGAAATTAATACAATCAAGCAGTTGAACACAGAATTGCGTGATGAAATTTCTGATCTTAAATCAAAAACAGATACACACACAGTAGATATTCAGACAGTGACAGACAGACTCGAACAATTAGAACTAACACAGGATTCCGATGTCATCAAAGCTGACGTTAAAAAATTGAACGAAACCACACGTAAATTACAAAAACAGATTAATGCTTCTGACAATAAAAACGATGATCAGGTAAAAATACTGACTGAAAAATATGATGAATTGGCCAGTTGTATTGACGATATTGAAACTAATAATGACAGCAAATCAGACGATACTTCACCGATTTCGTTTAATCAAACACCTGAATTCCAAAATTTACAGCTGACAATCAGTGAGACAGATACGTCTAATAATACATTACATAGAAAATTGTCAACTTTACAGCAAGAGGTAACAGAGATGAAAAATGTTTCAGCGTTTAATACATCACAGCAGACGCCACTTTGGGAACATTTGTCAGACTCACACAGCCAGTATAATTTAGGTAATTTACAGAGAGTACGTGACTTAGATGCCGAACAGTCAAAGACAAATAGATTCTCATACAATCGTGAACCTGTTCAGACGTACAGAGACGATAATTTTGATTATAAGCAATTTGTATCTGTAATAAAATCTAAGGTATTTGAAAATGACAGAGCACAGGTACACGCTTTGAACTGTATACGACAATTTGTTTTTGTATTTTCAATAGCATTGCCCGTAATGCAGAAACTAGCTTTGGCATGGATACAACAATTTACTTTTGAATTTTCATCGGCGTTGCCAGTAACGCAAAAGCTAAAATTTATTTGCAGCACGTAATAGACCTCAGGGGATTCATTACGCTTTAATGAGTATGTCCGTAGCGTGCACAGGGTCCCGAGCCATAGTAGTGCTGTTTCATCTTTAGCTTTCTGCACTGCTGCCTTCTCTTCTACTATCCTTTATATCTATTAAAACAGCTCTTCAACTATTGCTCTACCTAGTATTAAGAAACGTGTAAAGAAAACACGATAAGACAAGTTTTTACCGAAAGTGACAATTTTTTCATTAGACACTCCAGAAATGATAACCACGAGAACTTTAATATCAGAGTAAATTTTAATCATCAGTATGTGTAAAATTATCAGCAGTCGCAAACATATTTTTGGTGACAATAGCGGTTTTTCACCGCAACAGCAACAAAACCAGCCGGTTAGCATACCTAACCAACAACGTAATGTTCAAGGTCAACCAAGCTTTAATGTTTCGCCGCGCGCACGTATAGCATGAGCTCCAACAAATAGTAACGCACAGCAACAAGGAGATCAGTACGTACAGAAAACACACTATTTCAATTCCTATCGCAATGCGCCGTATAGAAATGACTATCACGACAGACGTAAAAATAATGAGCAGAATTTTCAGCGTACATTTAATAACAGTCGGTCTTATCAGCAGCAAGAACATCCGCCATAACAAATAATCGTGAATGAACCAGACAGTAGGTATCATCCAGAGCGTAATACGTCAGGAAGAAATAACAGTACAAATAGTGGAAATGCCACAGCATCGTCCTGAAAATAATAACGCGCCAGATAGAATTTGATTAAATACAGTACAGGTTGCATATTCCAGTAACGCAAGCAATACTTTTGACACGCAGAATCTTGTTCACGAGAATGTTATTTGAAACAAGCTTCGTTGAATGCACCACTTTTATCACACCCAGATCTTACCAGAAATTTTTCTATTGCCACCGACAGTTCTAACACCGCTTTAGGCGTACATATTTTTCAGGAAATTGAAGAAGATGGTTGTACAGTGATTAAAAACATCGCTTTTGCGAGTCGCATTCTGTCACCTGCTGAACGAAATTGTTCTGTTACAGAATTTGAAACATTATGTGTTGTATGGGCTTTTACCAGATTTAGGCATTTTCTTTATAGAGGACACACTACCGTTTACACAGACCATAGAGCTATACAATTTTTACTCTCGGCTAAATTTACATACGACAGATTAAGTAGATGGAAACTTTATTTACAGGAATTTAATTTTACAACTGTTCACATTCCCGGCACATAAAATATTGTAGCAGATGCACTATCCCGTTCTCTCAGCAACAATCAGCAAGACATCGCAACCAACTTCTGCAAAGCAAATTTCAGCGTCATGTACATTCAACAAGTTGCATTTGAAAATTTCATTTCGTCGTCATTACAAGACATAGCACAAGAGCAGAGTAAATACAACATATAGAAAGAAATTAAACACCCTTGGCAGGTTAGGAATAATGTTACTATTAGAAACCATTACACTGTACGCAATGACATTCTGTTTCGCCGCTCATCCTGACAGCAACAATTGGTTATTATGCATTCCTGACGAACTTGTTAACAAATTAATCTGGTATACTCATTTAAGTTACGCACATTACGGAGCTAGAAAACGTTTTCTTATACTGAGACAGAACTGTTATTTTACCAACATGGAGAAACGTATACGACGAGTTTTAGCGTCATGTAAAATCTGCCAGAAAGCTAAATCAGATACGACTTCACATATTCCTCCATTACATCCCATTGTTCCTGTTAAATTGAGACATATGGCCGCTGTAGACATTTTTGGTCCGATTCCCAGAACTAATAGAGGTTTTTGCTACATCTTTGTCGCTGTTGAACTCACTTCAAAATTTGTTACCTTCACTCCGTTACGCAAAGCTACTGCTAAAACTGTTTCGAAAGCATTTGTAAAACATTTTCTGTTTCATGTAGGGCATGTGTTGAAAGTAATTTCCGACAATGGATCACAGTTTCGATCTGCTATATGGACACGTATGTTACGAGCTAGAAACATTTCTCCGATATATATATATATATATATATATATATATATATATATATATATATATATATATATATATATATATCCAGGTACCATGCTTCTTCGAACCCTTGTGAACGATTAATGAAAGAAATTGGTAAACTGTGTAGAATATACTGCCATAAAAGACATATTGATTGGGACACACACATACTCTCATTCCAAGATGTAATTAATTCCATACCGAATGAATCTACTATGCTATCTCCGTCTGTTATACTGAAAAATGTTGAACCACCTAACAAAATTAAAGAATTAGTAACATTTCCTACATCTCGTCGACTACGACACCATGAAATAATTGACATTGCGCTGAACAACATCAAACGTGCTGCAGAGCGCCGGAGAAGACAGCAAAAACAGGTTTGTACACGCCGTGAATTTCACATTGGACAGAAGATATTAGTACGTATACACTATTTATCCAACAAAGGAAAGAGTAAATGCAGTAAATTTGAGCTTCCATACGCAGGTCCATATCGAATTCGCAGCATTCCTCACCCCAATGTAGTACAAGTTGAAACTTTGAGAACCAGAAAACCCAAAGGGAACCACCACGTATCCAACGTCAAACCTTTTATTGAATGAAGATACTTTATGATTTATCACACTGTAATGCCATTTAATAATTTTTTTATGACCGCTTTCGCAATTATATTCTCATGAACACTTACTGATGATTATCGTATTTTCTTTTCTTGGCAAGTGCCCGGCAAGGTAAGGTTAGCATGTCGCTTTTTTTTGTCGTTACACATCAGACCGTGCATATTTTTCCAGATGAACTTACACATTTTTAACCACTAATGCAATTATATTTATGTGACTACTTACTGATGATTGTCGTATTTTTCTTGGCAAGTGCCCGACAAAGTAAGGTTAGCAGGTTGTTACTCTTGTCGCTATACATCAGACCGTGCATATTTTCCATTTTTTATGTATGTATGTTTTCCTGTTTTGTTTGTATGCAGGCCGGCCGAAGTGGCCGTGCGGTTAAAGGCGCTGCAGTCTGGAACCGCAAGACCGCTACGGTCGCAGGTTCGAATCCTGCCTCGGGCATGGATGTTTGTGATGTCCTTAGGTTAGTTAGGTTTAACTAGTTCTAAGTTCTAGGGGACTAATGACCTCAGCAGTTGAGTCCCATAGTGCTCAGAGCCATTTGTTTGTATGCACTATGAAATATTTAAGATATAACAAACACCAGTTGACTTTAACATTTTGCCATATGATAGCTAAACATCGTGACTACTTTACTTTTTTTTTTTTTTGCTGCTACATTGTGATACACTGTGTACATTTTTTCTTCTGAACACTGTCGATGTTTTTGACATATTACGTTTTCTGTCATGCTATGCTGTATGCTCAATTATGTTACTATAAACCAGTTTTTATCTAATGGGTATATAAATTAAATGCAAGACATTAATCTTTGTTCATCATTTTCAGAAAGAAATAATGTGTAAACGAAATAAATTAAACAGAAATGGGAATTTCACCTTCGGAATGAACGAAAGAGGATGCAATACCTCATGATGAAGACTAAATGGATCAGAATTAACAAGCATTAACAAGAATATACTATACACATCGTAGAATAGCAGTCTTAACTAATTTTTTCTTTCAGAATACGAGGCGATTGATGCAGGCTAACAGACAGAACTACATATTTTAGTTGAAATATGCTAGAAATAAGGAATAGTTGTGTAATGAATAATGAAGTGATTTTTTTTTGCAGATGATAATGAATGATGATGAATAATGATGAAGAATATGCTACTATGGATAATGAAGTTTTTCTTTACAGATGATGATAATAATGGAGTTATGATAATATGGATAATGAAGTTTTTTCTTTACAGATGAGGATAATGTTGAAGTTTATGTATTTATGCGATGTAGTTATTTAAGTATTTGTTACATTTCATTTTGACAGTATGTGTTATATCGTATGATATGATGACTGAGTGTTTTGGAAAGGACAGCTAGAGAACATACATATATTTTTTATACACATTTCACTACCTGTTAATTCGAAGTTCACTATTTTTCAGCATAATATGCGTTTGCTATAAGCAGTTGTTTATTAAACCTATGTCGTTTATGAATGTGATCACATATACTCTACTTGTTTCATAACCTTGCTACAGCTGACTCATGACGAATGACGTTACACATCTTCATTTGCAGCAATAACTCAAAAGCAAATATTGTTATTAATTATCGATCCCAACGCAATGCATTGCTAGCACAAAAAAAAAATGCTTTGTAACTCGCCAATGAGTGCCAATGATTACTATAACTAAGTGAATTATGCTAATACTATGCCATTCATTAGCTTCTGTTTTGAATGATGACTTCTGATGGTTTGTAGCTGGGCAATGAGTGCCAATGTTCTCTGTAAACAAACGATTTATGTACATTATTCTGTAATACTATGTCATTTATTAGCTCCTATTTTGAATGATGACTTCTGATGGTTTGTAGCTAGGCAATGAGTGCCAATGTTATCTGTAAACAAATGATTTATGAACATTATTCTGTAGTAATACATACATGGTACAGAAATGTTCAGTTGTTAGACTAGTGTAATTCTCAATGAAGACTACTATGTGACTTAATGTCCTTCACCTTCTGACCTAATTACCAAGAATTACTGCAATATCCGTTTGACCTGTGTATCCTCATGCTCATGGAGCACTATATTTGGTTCTTTGCACTAATGCTACGTTGATGTGCCTTAAAGGAACGTGGTGTTGACACGACATGCTGTCCACCACCTTGAGCGATGGAGATGTTATAATAGTCCCACTGTTTGGTGTACCTAATGTACTACCAAAATGATAACATGAATATTACTACGACAGTTCAGTGTCTTGGCTACACTGATTAATACTTCAAGGAAAAGAACTTCAAATTGTCTCACTTAGTGTTGTGCTTCTGCAGAAAAAGTATGGACTTTCAGTGCAGCTGCGTGCAACCTAAAGTGCTACAACCATGACGGGATCGTCTGCAGCGGAGGCCCATGTACAATAGTGCTCCCTGAAAGGTGCGCCGCTACACGAACTTTGCACTCTGACGTAAGATCCTCCACAGATATCCGCGTATCCTCCTTTAGCGAGCTGGCACGCCTCCGACAGGCACATTAGGTGAAGAGGCGTGGTCGTGCAACACCTTGTTGCCTGTTCATGGCACTTCTCGTTGACACTCACAACACTAACACGCAAACATCCGACCAGCTTCGTCGATGTGAGAAACTGGTTCCCAGGCGCCGTGCCATGTCTGTCGGCTATGTCTAAGGATTTCCCTGACTGGGGAAACGTTTCCCCAATCATCGTTAACGCGTCACGTGCAGTTATATCAAGCGGCCTCCAATCTCGCTGTGAGCTGTGTTAATAATACTTTGGTTGATCAAGGTATGATATCTTGTAGCGTATCAGAAGCTCTCAGGAATACTGTTTCAAGTGTATATACGTCCTCACATTCAAGCGAACAATTTTAGTGGAAAAAAATAAACAGTCGAAAGACTTGATACAATGAATGAGTCTGGCATAGAAGCCTCACTTTGTAGTGTTTATATCCCATTATCCGATACCAGCCGCTTGGTTTTAAAGTGTGTCACATGTCTCGGTTAGTTTTACAGCAAGTTTCAACGCCCAAATCAGAAAGCATTCTATCACTGAAATCGTTTTTTCAAGAGCTTTCGATGCCATTAAAAACTGTTTCGTTCCATTTACTTATTAGCGTCAGCATTTTGGTTAATACGAGAGCTAAGAGGATTATGCAACAACGTCACATGACCCTACGAAAGCCTCTTTTCAAAATGTTTAAAAGTTCATGGAATAAAAGGGGTGTTACGTCTTACATGACTCTTCCTGAATACGTATACACAGGTGCCAAAAATTAAATCAGCAAGCTGCTATTTCCCCATCCTGTGTCTAATTCACGTTATAATCATACGAACTGTCAACAGACGTCGTTAAGATCGTGTTCTGCACGGAAGGTGACATTCCGATGATCGGACAACGACGCTAGCAATGATGTCAGGGTGCCTGTCAAGCAAGGTAGTGTTTGCAGGGTAGTCCCACATCTGCAGTCGCTGAGTACACAGTCAGAGACAGTGAAGTAAGGCACGGAAGACGCCTACAACCTGATGGCTTAATGTTGTAAGACGTCGTGGTCTCCTGAACTGCATTGCTTACACATTCCGCCCTCACAATCATATTCCGCACATCAAGACGCTTCATTCGAACCCAAACTCGATAAGATAAAGTCAATGTTGTACGAATTCATGTAAACAATACGCAAATAACAAGTGCACACTGGGGTTGAGATACTCGAGGCTGGCGTACGCACACACATTCAAGACACGATGGCCACAAGAGCTTTTAGTTCTGGAGAGGCGGACCGCACGCCGAGAGGCCAGTCCCTTCAGAGGACGATTCAGCCTATCTACATCGGATGGCGACCGCCCGTGGAGTGGACAGCGTTTGCCCGAGTGAAAGGGGAGAACGACCCCGTGTTCGGCTTTAAAGCAAATTCCGCTGAAGTGTGTGGGAGCACCCAGCCTATGCATTCTTTACAAACATAGCACACAGTTTCAGAGGTTTTCACAGGGAGACAGCAAACGCCAAACGCCGATGCTACAGATTTCCGCATTGGTCGCCTTAAACGAAACGTCATTCTCCCGTTTTAGAAGAGCAATGCTGATTGGCAGACGATATTCCTGACGCCTTGAACTGAAGGAGTAATGGAAGAGACCGAAAGATATACCCCTTTACGTTTGGCATTGACAGGAGCCGTTCCGTTGTCACTCTTGGAGCGAGAACACGTAACGAGAGCATGTGCGCTCATACGTGTACTCAAAGAGCGAGGAACAAGTCTCTCTTCAGTACTTCACTGGGAAAGCACCTCTGTCGAGAGCGAATCGGAGTGGGACTCTATATTGAGTCCTTGTGATTAAGTGTTGTTCACTGTGTTGGCTGACACACTTATTGTGTGGTGTGAACGGACAGAGATATAGTTAAACGCATGTGCGCGAATTTTTGAGTGGCATCACTGTGGACTAGTTATCTGACCGATGTACCACACCAATAGTTAGACTAGGGTCGAATAGGAGTCTTTGACTTCAAGGTGTAGGGAGAGTTTGATTGGCAAAGGTCAATCCAAATAGAACGAGAGTTATCTTGTTTGTCAGCAGCGAGCGGCGCAGACAGCAGTCATCGCAGCTTACGGTATTGTGTGCTACAGCTCTTGCGATCGCCATATTTCCTCCACAACAATACGCTTCACTGCATTTCACATGCGACTGCCTCAACCGTACCTAGCAACGTTCTAACGGATAAATGGCTCTGAGCACTATGGGACTCAACTGCTGAGGTCATTAGTCCCCGAGAACTTAGAACTAGTTAAACCTAACTAACCTAAGGACATCACAAACATCCATGCCCGAGGCAGGATTCGAACCTGCGACCGTAGCGGGCTTGCGGTTCCAGACTGCAGCGCCTTTAACCGCACGGCCACTTCGGCCGGCCTCTAACGGATAATTATTCAAGTTGAGTAAGCGCGGCTCTCACCCATTCTGCCAAGTCAATAACAATCTTAAACTTTGTATAGAAATTTCATTAGCGAATCCTATCCTTAAGAGGTAACTTGACATTCCGAGAAGAACCCGGAAATAACTTGTTCAGTTAATAACTAAAAGTGCCATTGTGATTTCTCAGAATTTTTGCAAAACAAATAATAGTTAGTTTCATGTTTTTCTTACAGTAACTAGCACTACTCCAGTACCCAAGTATCCCGCTAGTTACGTAAGAAATTTTGTGAATTTTTGTGTCATTTCGTTACAGCGGACGACTCCAGAAGATATTTATTGCTGAAAGTTTTTCAGGCATTTCTCTTTAGAACGTTAGGAGCGTCTGTCTGACTTCTGTAGTAGTGTGGGGGTGGAAATTGCATCTTGCAGGAGCTACAGAGCTACAGGGTAAGGGGTACATCTCAGATTAGTCCGTTGCGCAGAATGACAGAATAGCACCCACACGCGCGCAATGTCGATCGTTCTGTTGTTTCTTGGATGAGGCGACAGTTTATGGAGACCGAAACAGTATCAGGGAGACCACTACAGGCCTGACCATGTGTGACATCAGAATGAGTGGACCGTCATTAGAGTGGAGACGTCAACATGTCATCCTCGACAGTGGAACGGTAGGGCCAATGTTCTTTTCACAGATGAGTCCCGTTGCATCTGGAGAGAGATTCTCGACAGATTCGCGTCTGGAGCTCACGTGGAAAACGATTTTGGGAACCAACAGAGACCGATATCGAGGAGAATCCCTAACGCTGTGGACAGAGATTATGATGATCCCTCGTCTCTTCATGAAATTGTGTGGATGAATCAGCAAGATTCAGCTGCTGTCAGGTACCTTGAGGATATCTTACAATCTCATGCGCAGTTGTTGCGAGGTGCTACGGGCCCACACGTCTTATTGATGGGCGATAATGCTCGACTTCATACACCACAGATGGTTGATTTTTTCCTGAAAACGAAAGATACTGCATGCGTGGCGTGGCTTGCTCGCTCTCCCGATTTGAATCCCATAGATCATGTCTGGGATGCACTAGGGAGACGGGCTGCATCGCGTCAGCATCCACAAACCAGTCTCCAAGAATTGTGAGTAGCTCTGCAGGGAGAATGGACGTTATTGCCACAACATGAGACGGATGAAATCATTCACATGGTGTCCCGTCGTTGTCAGGCCTGTATTGGTGCCAGAGGTGGTCACGCCCCGTACTGAACATACTAACCAGTTGTCAGAATGTGTGTGCAGATGTGTTAAGTTGGAAAGAAAGGAAGAAAATATTTGTCTACCGTTATGCATGTTGCAGTATATTACGTTCCGTATTCTTTGCATTGTTTCTACTTTGCCGGCCGAAGTGGCCGTGCGGTTACAGGCGCTGCAGTCTGGAACCGCAAGACCGCTACGGTCGCAGGTTCGAATCCTGCCTCGGGCATGGATGTTTGTGATGTCCTTAGGTTAGTTAGGTTTAACTAGTTCTAAGTTCTAGGGGACTAATGACCTCAGCAGTTGAGTCCCATAGTGCTCAGAGCCATTTTTTGTTTCTACTTTACAATCACCTGTTTACACTGTTTTGTGGCAAAATAAACGCAACCTTGTTCCTTCAATTTTGGACACTAGTGTACTTTATAATCCTGTGGGTGAGATAGATGGGAGGGAGATGTTGTCAGTCTTTGAAACCCTATAGTCAAGGGAAGACAGGATATGGTTACGGTTGTGGACGGGGCCGAAACTGTTGGTTGTCTTTTACAGTTACACATTTATTTTTAAAACAGGAATTCCAGACATAACAATAATAAAAAAATACTGCACGTTGTTAATGAAGCAATAAACAATGTGTAAATAATAGTGTTTTCAGTGTGTTGCAATTTAGAAACTCACCATAAAATACAGATACAGATAAAGTTTAAAAAATTTTTAAGAAAAGCCGCTGTGATTACGGCTAAAGGCCTTACACGCCAATAATAATAATAATAAATTAATAATGTTTAAGAACTCGCTGCAATTTACAACTTACAGGTATTAAAATATTAGAAGGTAAGTGGCCACAAACACATCAGAAGGTATCAGGTGCCCAGAATGGCAGTAAATAAGGTTTTAAGGCTTACTACTAAAATACAAATACCAAATTATTTTTCCAAAGCAAATGACTACAATCACTGCTGAAGGCCTTACACGCCAGGAACGGCAATTATATAAAAAAATATTGAAACCTGCTGTAAAACAGCAAATACAAACAAAGATTAATTAAAAGACACTCTTCAGCGAGATATGAGGTAGGCAGCCAAGAGCTGCATCCACTTCACAAGATGGTAATTCTGACTAGTGGCAGTCTAACGAATGACTAATGATAATCTTGCGGAAGCTACCTGACGTGTGATAAACCAAATGCAACGATGGAACAATATGCCAAAGCCGGAACAGGCGGTGTGCACTACGCCCCAGAATACTGTGTCTAGAGCGCCCTGAAAGAGAAAGGAACCACTACCACCAGAGTAAAAGAATCACCAACAGGCCTACAATCAATACAGCTGTCAAAACTAACTGCCTTACCGGACAGCATCGGTAAGGCGAGGAAACGTACACTGCCGACACATACACTAACCCCTACGGCAGGTAACTGGGGCGTTAGCGGCCACCAGCCAAGAAAAATTACCTCTGGTTGAACTTAACAAATTGTAACAAGTTGAACGCAGTAAATACTAATAAGAAGTCGAGGAAAGCTAATCAGATCCGCCTTCCCCAAGCACTCCACTCGCTGCTCTTCGCGTCGGCGACACTACGAGCAGCAACACGAACCCAAGTCAGTGAAGAATCGCGAGATATCACAATGGTGGGGGTTTCTGTACTTGGATCGAAATGCATTCATCTTAAAGCTTTCTGGATCTGGTTTACGACGAGGCCGTGCACTCTCGTGACCACAGCCCTTCCACCTGGCAGTTCATATATGCCGCCAGCGGTCCCGGCGTGTTCTCTCACTGCGCGGACCTGGCTCCTCCTGAGTCCCAAACCCAACTGGCACACTCACACGACCCGGAAAAACAACTACGTCTCCCCAAAGATAGGGAAACAGTTATTACATATCGATAACCGCCGCTACTGCCACTTCGGACGGGGAATGATTGCAAAATCGAGTGGCGCCAGTCAACAACTGCAACCATGCCAACTGAATGATACGTCTGGCCTGCAGCAGAGAGCGGAAATCTACAAACAGCACCGACGTGAGCCGCAGCATCGCTCAGTCTTCTCGCTGTTTTGTTTTGTCACTGGTGACTTCTTGTACTTCTCAGAGCACATCAACCTAAATTCCTTTGTTATTTGTTGTGTATATTCCAGTCTTTTGTCTCTCTTTAGTGTGTTTGTCCTCTGCGGCTTCCTTTAGTACCATGAGAGCCATTCACTTACGTCCTTTCTTATGGTATAGGTGAGAAGGATAGGCTGTCTGAGGGCGGCCTGGGTTCTCTGTCGATGATAGGGGATGAGTATAGCAGCACAGGTGAGTCCTGGTGAAAATATGACAACTCTTCATCAGTTCTTTACTAATTCATACATTTCAGATAATCTTCTGATTGCCCTTCATTCTCTCGAGCGGTTCGCAGTTACTTCTTAATATTTCGGCGTCGTAGCTGCAGGTGGTACCGAGCGCCGCGAGTTTCAAATCCGCGCCAGACGACATGGACCTTGATTACCACTAGAGGGCTCTCCAGCTGTCGCGCCATAAGCAGTGGCTACGCGCGCGCTCCTGGTCCATGTGTAATGTGAGGGCGCCATGGTGGAGCACGTGGTCCCAGC
Source organism: Schistocerca nitens (assembly GCF_023898315.1). Lineage (NCBI taxonomy): Eukaryota > Metazoa > Arthropoda > Insecta > Orthoptera > Acrididae > Schistocerca > Schistocerca nitens. The sequence continues at coordinate 614,148,633 of NC_064619.1, forward strand.
GGCCAATAGCAATGTACTGTATGAGGTATTTAAGCGCCTGCCTCTATTTCAGCAGGTCTTCATCCCCCCGCTTCCCCTGCTGCCCCTTGCTCACCCCTCCGTTTCTGTCTCCTCTGACCTTTCCCTCGGCAGGTCCCACCTGGCAGTTTTATTCTTCGTCGTGTGTGCTCCAAGTGGGTTTTAAGTGTGTTGTTCCAGAGTGTTTTTAATACTGTGGCCGACTTTTAACCTGTGCATGCGCATTCAGTGTCTTCTCTGTGTTTTAAGAATCGCCAACTGTGTTTTTTTTTTTCAACTTTCTGGTGACTTTTCTGTCTCCCATGAACGTCTCCATGTCAATGTATTTTTACCTCCATTTTCTCCCCTTACTCTGTTTTATGTTCCCCATTTCTATCGCTTTATGTATGTATAATTTTATTCTTGTTTTAGTTGTCGTGTCACTCGGCTGACGAGCGGTGGATTGTGCCACTGACAGCCCTCCACTGCCCATAAGGGACAGGGGAATGAAATCACAATAAAGAAAATAAAACCTCAACTGGCAGTTTGATATTCGCGCTAGTCTGTCGACATCTCACCTCATGTATTGCGAATACATAGAAAGAAGGATCCTTTATTGTATGATTATATGATAGCGGAACAAACACTGGTAGCAGTTACTTCTGTAAAATATCTGGGAGTATGCGTGCGGAACGATTTGAAGTGGAATGATCATATAAAATTAATTGTTGGTAAGGCGGGTACCAGGTTGAGATTCATTGGGAGAGTGCTTAGAAAATGTAGTCCATCAACAAAGGAGGTGGCTTACAAAACACTCGTTCGACCTATACTTGAGTATTGCTCATCAGTGTGGGATCCGTACCAGATCGCGTTGACGGAGGAGATAGAGAAGATCCATCACAGGGTTATTTGGTAACCGTGATAGCGTTACGGAGATGTTTAATAAACTCAAGTGGCAGACTCTGCAAGAGAGGCGCTCTGCATCGCGGTGTAGCTTGCTCGCCAGGTTTCGAGAGGGTGCGTTTCTGGATGAGGTATCGAATATATTGCTTCCCCCTACTTATACCTCCCGAGGAGATCACGAATGTAAAATTAGAGAGATTAGAGCGCGCACGGAGGCTTTCAGACAGTCGTTCTTCCCGCGAACCATACGCGACTGGAACAGGAAAGGGAGGTAATGACGGTGGCACGTAAAGTGCCCTCCGCCACACACCGTTGGGTGGCTTGCGGAGTATAAATGTATTAGATGTAGACAGACAGCGTGTTTACTTAGTTTCCGTGTACGAGTGGACGTTGTGGATTCATGACGTTTCGCTTTTGACCCCGTTGCTATTTGCATGTTGTTGTGCCTTAGGTTTTTCTCGGTCGTCCGTCGTTGTTCGTGTCCGTCCTTGCCCGTTGGTTTTGTTTGTTCGCGGGCCGTTCCCGTTTGTTCCCGCAGCGCTTTCGTTCTCGGCCGGTCGCGGTTGCAACAGGTGCATGCCTATGACAGGCGGCGTGAGTGCGCTACTCGTGGGACAGGGCTCTGCACTGGCGTGTCGAGACATGCGATGCGGGCTGAGACGGCAGGATGCGATCGCGCTGCGGCCTTGGGCGACGACCAGCTCTTCTCTAATGCGAAAGGTCACTCCGTTCCAGTGGCACGGCAATGGCGGTGCCCGACGTCTAGACCGATGGTGAGGAGCAGGGGCGGACGGATGGCGCGGTGTCGTCTACCCAGGCTGGGCAGACAGACAGAGGTGCATCCTCGGCGGACCGGTGGCAGCACAGATCACGTCAAGGATTCCCGACTGACACACTGGGTGTGGCCCTGCCTTCCCGAACTTGATGTACTCGTCTGACCAGCATTTAAATGCTGGTCCCCGGAGCTGGATTCACGAAAGGGCTGCGTTTGTAGGCCAGGGGAACCCGTCTTGAACAGGGCAACGACAGGAGTCTGGCGTAGTCTCCGACGACGCGAAATCAATTGAGGCGGAGTGGCTCCTCGAAGGCTGGCCCAGGGTACTGACGCCCTGGACGGTGTCACGGAAGTCTTGCTGCTGCTGCAGGAGCGGCGGCCGTCTGCGGCCTACGTCCGCGGCTTGTGGCCTGATTGGTCCGACGACAACACGGAAACCGATTGCGCTGTTCAGTGAGAAGCATCTGTTGCCTGGATCCGGCCTCGCTGCAGTTCTGGGGCTCTGACTTCTGCCTCAAGTTCTCTTACAGTTTTGTCCCGTTACATTATACTCATCGTTTTCCACATATTCATTTCTTCGCCGATTCTGCTCATTCCTTATATTACCAGTACATTTAATCTTCAACGCCATTACGTTACACACTTCACGCTCTTCAATTCTCTTCTCTGTCTTATTTTCTGATAATCCAATGATCCATCACCACACAATTCCGAGTTCAGCACAACTCTGAAAAACAGAAATGTGTTGATCGCACCAGTTATTTACTAAGCGTTTCAAAATTTCATTGTCAGACTGAAGCTGTAGAATAAAGCATACAAGGAAATCACAAAATACGCAAAATAACGTAAGTATGCATCGTAGTAATCCATATGCAGAATTTTCAATTAATGTCGTACTTACAGTTAAATAAAAACTTTAGTGAAGCCGAGCACATTGAGTATAATACAGATCTCTTCTGATGTAGCCATTAAGCTATCTCAGAAGTAAACAAAGGCAGGTAGGTGACGCTAGCACTGACCGCACAAAAAAAGTCAAAGAGTAATATTTACATTGTACTACAGTAGTTGATAGTTCCAAACGTGTCTTGTGTTTTGATTAGTGAGTTACGAAAAATCTCTGTTATATTGTTCATACGATGTTACCTAACGTCGCACATTTCAAGCTATGGAAATTTTACTTGCTGTCAATGTATGAGCTTCTCCTTCAAAAACGTAACATAAATGTATCGATGTCAAGTTGTTCACAATGTTTTGACATATATTTCATCGCAATGAATAGTTAAATAATAGCTGTAACAGTTCTCTTTGACTTCATTTCTATGCCCACTGTTAGCGCCGCTTACTGCCTTTATTTCTAAGATAGCTTAATCTCCACATTCAGTTTGACACTAGTTTTCTGACAACAGAACTGTCAAATATATCTATATGACACGACATCTGTATTATATTTTGTCTACGTGCTCAGGTTCGCGAGCTTTTTTACTAAAGTTTGATTTAAATGTACATGTGATATTAATTGAAAACTCTGTATGTGTATTACTAAGATGCATGTATATGTTGTTTTGTACATATTTGTTATCACTAATTTCCTTGCACATTTTATGCCACATGTTGTGTCTGATGATGAAATTTTGAAATAAGTAACGCTTAATAAAGAACTGTGCGATGAGGACCTCAGTTAAGTTCAAAGACGTACCAAATCTGAATGGTCGCCTCCCTTTATCATGGATGTATTTCTCCAACAAGTAACGGAATTCCATCTTTCAGACATACAGTACTGAACACCATTTTATGATGCAGAGAGAGTTCAGTTCGTGGGTATTGCTTTTTTTGCTTATGCTAGACTGTTTTTCGCTATCTTCTTACGTTCAGTATCAACTGCGACGTCAGAACTGTCTGGCAGGGGGGGCTTCACATTTCCTAATGCCAAAATAGTTGTAAATCGATCCTGTAAACAAGTTGGACATAGTGGATATTAACCAGACTGTGTAATAGATTCCGCGTATATCAGGGGTTGCTGTGTCTACTATTTCATATTTTACTTGCTCGTTTCGGCCGCCAATGGACTACGAATATACAGTTATCTTCACTCGTCAAGTTCACTTGCGTTTCGTCAGTATTTCTTCATTGTATGCCTCATCCTACTTCGTTCCTCCCTCGAGAACACATATTTTTCCTCTTCTCGCTTTCTCGTTGTTCTTGGTCTGAACCGATCTGCTTCCAACATCTTCTGTACAGATCTCATGTCCCGCAAGATACTGATGAACTGATTTGACACAGGGGAAAAGTGATTTTCTGTTCCACTAGATATGCAGTGTCTCGTTTGCAACTCTTCTACATTTTCGTTGAGATATTTTCAAGAATTCTGTTTCCTTCATCTTCCGTACAAATTTGATATTTCCATAGGTACTGATCTACTTACTTCACCCAAGGGTGGTGTGATTTTCTGGTCCACTAGTAAGGAAATACCTCGTTTGCAACCCCTGCAATCTCTCTGTATTTTTGTTGGGATTTTTTCCAGTTTTCCATACATCCCGAAATTAGTAGATGAAGGCAATGAAGTGGGTGTAGCATTCGCTTCAGTCTCACACCAACGTATTGTAATGATAAAGTTCGTGACTGGGATAAGAATTTCTTGGGAGCGAGGACGCAGCTTGTTATCTTGAATGGAGTATCGCCGACAGATGACAGAAGTAACTTCAGAAGTCGCTAGGGAACTGCGTTGGGACCCTCGCTGTTTACTTATATTAGTATATTAACAGTAACTTCAGGCCATTTGCTACATATAATGATGTAATACCTGAAAACTTCTCCACAGATATCCATTGTGATTTTGACGTGGTGCAGATATTGGCAAATTACTTCAAATGGTCAATATTGTGAAACCATGTACTTGACAAAATCACAAAAGTAATATTATGCGCCTGCAATATCAACCAGTCAACTCATTACAGTTCATAGGTGTAACAACAAGTGAAAATATAGAATGGAATCGTCAAACAGCTGTTGGCGTAGGTGAAGCATGTGGCAAACCTGGGATAGGCAGTAGGTCTACGAAATGAGATGGCTTATCAAAGACCACTACAACTGATCCTAAAACATTGCTCGAGTGAGCAGTAACTCGACGTATCATACAGGGAAAGACAGCAGGAGTGATCACAGGTTTGTTTCATCCACTGGAAGGGTCATGAAAGTGTTGAAAAACTTGAATTGACAGACGCTTGTAAAAAAACATCAACTATCCCGCGAAAGCTTACTTAGATAGCTTCATTAACCAGTATTAAGTGGAGAACATAGGACTACATTACTACCACCACGTGTCGCTCGTGTAAGGACCGCAAAATTAAGATTAGACTAACTAAAGGGTGATTCAGAAAGAAAGACCAAATTTCTGTGTTTAGTACAGACAAATTATGAAACACAGAAACACGTTACGCATGTCACTGGACAGAGGAAGTTTGAAAGTTTCATGTTCGCACAGACACTATACCGTACAGTCAACATGAACACCATGCTTTGTTCGAGAAACGCCGAAACGGTAGTCCATTTCATTCCGCACACGAACCAACAGGTGTGCTTCTTGAACTGACAGCTTCAACTATCCGATTTCTCAACTCTTAAAGAGTAGCTCCGGTAGTTGCGACAAAGACTCTCTCTGTTACTTAACACCACGGAAAACAAACGAAAGTCTGGTGCCCTGCGAGGCCAAATGCAAATAATATGATCTGGTTGTCCACTCTTCCAATCCAGCGTTGTGGGATGGTGATTTTAAGATAAGATCTGAGGTCTAGGTGAAAGTAAGGCGGGACGCCATCATGCATAAAAATAAAATCTTCCTGTCACAGTTTCCTCCGCAAAATAGAAAGGTCCATAAACTTTATTAACAGAGACGGCACAAAACACTTTCCGTTTCGGCGAGTGTCTTTCGTGCGACTACGACTCCAGGATTCTGTGACCCTCACATTCTCACATTATGTCGATTTACTTTACCCGGTAGATGAAACGTCAATTCTTCCGAAAAGATGAGTCTTTCGGAAAAAAATATCTTGCCATAACTTGAAGAGCTGAAATGCAAAATTCGTTCCTTCTGTTATGGTAGCCGGGACCCAATTGCTGCAGTAACTGCAACTTGTAAGGCTTCATAGGCAGGCATGATTTCAGAACACAGCACACCGTTGATTGAGGGAGTTGAAGGGCCTGGCCTGCCCATCTTGTGGGCTTCCGAGGGCTCCGTATGAACGCATCTCGGATGTCCTCAACATTTTCATCAGAAGTTTCTGGCCAATCAGTGCTGTTCCCTTTGCATATACAAGCAACTTTCAAGAATTTTGTGTGCCAGACATAAATCTGCTTGTGCAGAGGCTGCTACTTGACGAATCGACAGCGGAATGCACGTTGCACTTGAGGAGTGGATTGATTAGGTGGAAATTAAAAATACACAAAATTATTGTGTTGTAGTCGCCGTACTGCAACAAACAAACAACAGCGCATCTGTGTCAAAACGTTGAACCTGCCTCTGACCAGTGGCATGCGAAATATGTTTCTATCTTTTACAGTTAGTCTGTAACAAACAACTGAAGTCTCTTCTTTCGTTTTGAATCATCCAGTACAGCACTCAAAGAAGGGTATACAATGAATATCCAGAACATAGGAAGATTGAATGTTGGTGGCAATTGGCACACGAGACGAGGTGAGGAATGTATATAAGTGGGATAGAGGCGAGTGGGGAATCAGTCAGCAATCGGGGAAACCCTCTGATATATTGTAAACCACTTTGACAAAGGGAGGATTTATATAATCCGGCGGAGGAAGCGAAAGTCCCGCAAACTGCGTTGCTGGCTGACTGTTTACATCCTACTGTCGTGATCATGTATGGACTGTGGTTCAAAATGGTTCAAATGGCTCTGAGCACTATGGGACTCAACTGCTGTGGTCATTAGTCCCCTAGAACTTAGAGCTACTTAAACCTAACTAACCTAAGGATATCACACACAACCATGCCCGAGGCAGGATTCGAACCTGCGACCGTAGCAGTCGCGTGGTTCCGGACTGCGCGCCTAGAACCGCGAGACCACCGCGGCCGGCGACTGTGGTTCAATGACGGTAGATTGTGAGTACTGGACATTCCCAACCCATTACTGATCGTAGAGGATGGAAGTCTGTCAGCTCTGTGAAGCACGATAGGAGTACTTTGTGGCAAGTCTCCATTTTTTGTGGAGCTACAAGTGTTTCGGATCAGTCAGTTCAGCGCACGTTCCTGCATTTGGGTCTCTTGTAACTGGGTTTTCTCTTTTGATGCTAGTCACTTGTCAGGATGAACATTACTGCAAAGGGCATTTGGTTATAAAGCACTAAGACAGGGTGAAAAACACTAAATAAATTACTTTTTCTCTCCTAACAACATGTGGGCAGGGTGGGTTCTTCCTTGGCTCGGGTAGGAGGTAGAATGAAACAGCATTTTTACATAAGACAACTTTTATTGAAAGATTTGTACAATGGTTTCCTTACTGGATTGTTGTGGCTGGGAGAGCGGCAGGTGTGTCGTTTGCGAAGCCTTCTGCTGCGTGAGCGGCTTGGTCTGATTACGACTGGCGGTGTGTATCTCGTGTCGCCGTTTCGCTCAGTTGACTGGAGACGCGCCTCGTGCGGTGGCCCGTTTAATTATTGAGAACGAAGTCCTGAATCGGATGGTGATACCTTGGATGTGGCGTCCCAGTGTTTCTCTTCTGTAAGCGGCCGCGTGTGTTGTGCGTCGGCCACCGGAGCGGCGCGGCGCGACAAGGCCAGTCTCCCGAACTCGAACAACGGACTCCCACTTGCCAGTCTTCGGCTGTCAGATCTTCATCCCAGCTCACTGGTGACTGCTGATGTGAGGCCGTCTCCTTCCCGTCCTCACGAGTCACCCGGGTACGTAAAAATCAGACTACTTCTGTCTTCTGGCGCCGAGGCTGCTGCTTGCTATTCCATTACAGCGGCGGACTTGGTGCTTCTGCGCATCATGTAGTCTCTTCCTGCATGACGGTCTTCAGCTCCAAAACTAAACTGAAAACTACCACTGTCGGGCCCACTGCATCTCGCGTATGTATTTACTTCAGTTCACTGTAGGTGAACGTCTTCACGGTAATTGCCTCTTCTGTCAAGTTGAAAAGCTTCTCGAAGAATCTTTTTAACGTCAGTCATTGGCTCTTGGAATGTAGGCGAGGGCCTTTGATCACATGTGACAATTGAGAAACACGTGAGCCGGTCGGGCGATGCCCTGACGGCTGAATCGACAGCTTCCGCTTATGTGGGGATGGCGATGGCTTCTCCTAAACATGCTGACTTCACGATCATTGCCTCTTCTGCTCTGCCCGCTGTTTGCCGGTGTGTAACTCTTCTAAATTAAACTAAGTTTTTCATTTACTTTCTACTTCACTTCACATTGATTTCACTAATTTATTTACCTATCTTAAGTACAACTCAACACTCTGTAAGAGTCAGATGAATCACGTTTCTCATTATACCAGGTCGATGGTTGTGTCCAAATACGCTGTTACCCAGGCGAACGGCTTCATGAATGGTGCACCGCACCATGGATGCTGTAAGGTACCCCTTACTTGCAGATAAGAGCGTATTTTACTTTATTTCCATTTTTGCAGTTTCGAAGATGAGAAGTGAATGTGCCAGCGCTGTAATACGTAATAAGGAGCGAGGGGTAGGTTGCCACGCTGGCTGGCAAAGCTGTTGGCCATCTGGCGCTTTCAGAATCAGTGGGGTGAGGTGCCGAGGCAGAAATCACTCGTGACGTCATCAAAGAGATAGGTGGAGAAAGTACATCTACTCTAGCGCGAATCAAGTAATTGTTATTCACAAACATTTGCTAACAAAAGTTACCTTTTCCCACTCAGACGTTAGGAGGAGTCTACACGTCAGTAATTTCACAATGGCTGGAAATGTTGACATTAATAAATAAATAAATAACTCCGGCATAGTTGAAGGTGTACGATCTTGTACGGACTATACCGATTTTACGCTCAGGTTACAGACTGTGCACTATAATCGTCAGTCGTCGATAGGATGCCGTTTGATCTAGTCACGTGGTAGACCATGCTCTCGTACTCTTTATAGCTTATAATCAGTGTGAACGTGATCAGTTTAGAGTATTTTTTAAACAGACGCATCATAATGGCATCCCGAGCAAAAATTGTTTGCAAAAGAACTTCTTCCCGCTTCATTACGTAAAACATAGACAGCAATACTGCTCTTTCACAGTCTGATGGGGCTGGTACTGCTCTGCAGGAGGATATGAAACTATGAGAGCATTTCCACATAACAGGTAGGAAAAATTAATACGCAGCGGCTGACTATGTCAGTTCAAGGACGAACTGGTTCAATTATCGTAAAACCCAGTTATCGTAAAACTCTGGTGGGAAAGCGTGGAGAGCTATTCTGTACCCCTCGTATTCCACCATCTACGGACTCACCGCCTAAACTGAGACATTTCTGGAGGTTTAGTACAAGTAGGGGGTCCTTGCAAAGCGTACCGATAGGGCCAGAATTCAGTTATGAGGGACGTCGACGTGTAGCTCCATGGAACCTGTGGTAATAAACGAACGCAACATGACAGCTTGTGCACAATATGTAACATTCTTTCGGACAGCCCTCATCCCTTCTTTCTTGATATTTTCCCCGACGATGATGGCTGTCTAGCTATAACTGTGCGACAGTGGTTTGAGGAGCGTGATGAGGAACTCATGTTGAAGTCTTGGTCACCACATTCGCGTGATCTGAAACAGATGCTACACACACGTGTCCAATATGGCGACAGCCGCAGCCAGGAACCACCTGCCCGTACTTTACAAGACTTGCGTGACTCGTGTGTAGACACCTGTAGCTACATACCTCCACAAACCTACCAATGAGTTGCCGAATCCATTCCACACAGAATCCCTGCTTTATTACGCTACAAAAGTGGATCAACGCGTTGATAAACAAGTGTACATAATGTTTTGGGTTTCTCTACGCGAGTATGCGGTACAATGAGAAATACCGTGAATGTCACAGTGGTTTGCACGGTGTGTATGTAGATAAAACCATGTTGACCTCTAGTGAAATGTTATACGATATGCTGTTACTTTATTAGGCCGCTAAATCATTCTTAGAAATTTCATTTCTTTGTCATTTATTTCTGAAAACACTTCTTGTGATTAGCCCCGTTACAGGTAAACATGATTTGACCACTGTACTATAGTGACTATATCCGGCTTGACGAGGTGTGGATTTGGATTTGTACGTTTTCCGTCCTACGCAGAAGATAGTTTCCAACTGTCCCGCTATTTCTTCGATTGCTGCATTCTGATTGGTGCTTGGAGTGATAATTTCCTCTACATAATTGAACGTGTTTTATTGATGCCACCTTGAAACGCATTATTTTGTACCTGTGTTGATGTAGGCAGCTTTTTCAAAAGAATTTTAAAATCCTCTCACCTCAGCTGTTTGTTTTAGGATTATTAGTAATTGATGGTGTGAAAATTACTAGACTATTTGTGAAAGTTGGGGATTCGGATTGAAACCTGTTCTCTTAGTAGCTTAATCCTATATTGTTTCGTACATTTTGTCCACTCGTTTAATTTTGCAATTCTCGGATTAACTTCTGCAGCATAAAATTACTAACAATTGGTGACATTCTGTTTCCTTTTCTTATTGATGTCTTCATTTCAGATGGATGTGATACCATTCATAAGAATTAAACTTGTGATCAAGTGTCCGTTAATGTGTGATGTATAAGTGCTTTTGTCTTGAAACTTCCTGGCAGATTAAAAATGTGTGCCGGACCGAGACTCGAACTCGGGACATTTGCCTTTCGTGGGCAAGTGCTCTACCAACTGAGCTACCAAAGCACGACTCACGCCCCGTCCTCACAGCTTTACTTCTGCCAGTACCTAGTCTCCTACCTTCCAAACTTTACACAAGCTCTCCTGCGAACCTTGCAGAAACATTCTAGAAACATCCCCCAGGCTGTGGCTAAGCCATGTCTCCGCTGTATTCTTTCTTTCAGGAGTGCTAGTCCTGCAAGGTTCGCAGGACAGCTTCTGTAAAGTTTGGAAGGTAGGAGACGAGGTACTGGCAGAAGTAAAGCTGTGAGGACGGGGCGTGAGTCGTGCTTGGGTAGCTCAGTTAATTGCCGGCACGGTAGCTCAGCGCGTTCTGTCAGAGGGGTAGCTGCCCTCTGTAATAAAAAAAACTGAGTTAATCGATCAACAACGAACTTAAAAGGGCGTCTTACGACGTCCGCCCCGAGCAGTTGCGACGAACAAAAGCGAACAAAATGAGATATAAAAAAAAAAGTTGGTAGAGAACTTGCCCGCGAAAGGCAAAGGACCCGAGTTCGAGTCTCGGTCCGGCACACAGTTTTAATTTGCCAGGAAGTTTCATATCAGCGCACTCTCCGCTGTAGGGTGAAAATTTCATTACTTTTGTCTTGTTATCTAGCTCAACCTCTTCAGTGCATTTATAAGCATGTAACACCCTGTTGAGACATAAGCCTTCTTAAAAGATACGCTCCAGAACGGTTGGTTTGTTAATTTTGGTACTATTTATGAACATTTATAATTCCCTCCTATTTTGTGAAATTGATTCTGCAAGTTTAATCAGTTCTTGCTGGAAAGTCATATTATCGTCTGCAGGTTCCAGCTGATTAGGTGTTTACAATAGCTAGATCATCAAAATTCCATTTGCTACTAAAAACAAATTCTCGGAATCATTCTCAAAACAGATGTTCTGCGGTATATACTCTGGGTTCTTCGACTTGAATACTTGATGAAAGTCCCTCATGTTGTTCTTACTAATGTCCTTTTCCATTTCCCTCAGTTAATCTTTCGCGAATTTTCTAAAAATGTTCAAATGGCTCTGAGCAAAAATGGTTCAAATGGATCTAAGCACTATGGGACTTAACATCTGAGGTCATCAGTCCCCTAGACTTAGAACTACTTAAACCTAACTAACCTAAGGTCATCACACACATCCATGCCCGAGGCAGGATTCGAACCTGCGACCGTAGCAGTCAAGTGGTTCCAGTTGAAGCGGCTAAAACCTAAAACCGCACGGCTTCGAATTTTCATTTAGTGCTTCTTGATGATGCCTCTTCTTTTCCTTTCGATCTCGAATTCGTCCTTGTTTGTGTAGTGTAGTTCTCCTCCCATTTTAATTATTATTGTGTAGTGGTGAGGCTTTAGTTTGGCTCCTCCTTTTACTCCTACAATTATTATTTCTCTTGGGATGGATTTTACTACGTTATCAATCTGAAACACTTCTAATGTGGAGTCCACTGACAGCCATTATTCGTTTATTTTGAAGTCTTTTTGCACTGTGCGGGCATATTAAAAGATTCACAGACATCCACAAATCTTTTACCATGTATGTATCTGTGTTGGCTGGATCTTCCCATAAATTTTTCTGAATTTCTTTTCTGTTTCAAGCAACTGAAGACGCCTGCCAGAAACTGGGCATACTTATCTGGCGCTCTGGATAATTTTTTTCACATTGCGTTCAAAATTGGTTTACTTTCTCTACATACTTTTTTATGTACATTAATTAGACAACGGGCATTCAATATTGTGTACAGTTTATTTCTAAGGTCAGTATAGACTAGATAGTCTCAGAAAGCAATATCTGAAATGTACTGTTGATTACACTGTTGAATTGTGGCGGAAGGGTCTGTTCCAGTTCTTAACACAGGGTTCCCAGTTTTCACTGTGTTCGTGACTTTTTAATATATTGCCCGTTCAATGCTGTGTTGGTAACCAGAACTGAATTTTCAGCTGGTGTCAGTCTCGTATCTTTAACCATCAGTAACTTGATATTGTATTCTTTGAATATTTTGAACTTATTTATTTATCTGGTGCCTTCTTCTTGAAGGCAACGGCCTTGCCGCAGTGGATACACCGGTTCCCGTGAGATAACCGAAGCGCTGCCGGGCGTGGTTTGCACTTGGATGGGTGACCATCCACGCCGCCATGCAATGTTTCCATTTTTCGGGGTGCACTCAGCCTCGTGACGCCAATTGAGGAGCTACTCGACCGAATAGTAGCGGCTTCGGTCAAGAATACCATCATAACGACCGGGAGAGCGGTGTGCTGACCCCACGCCCCTCCTATCCGCATCCTCCTGTGAGGATGACACGGCGGTCGGATGGTCCCGGTAGGCCACTCGTGGCCTGAGACGGAGTGCTTCTTCATGTACTGTAGAAACAGGATGCTGCCATCCGGAGACAGATGGTCTGTTTTAATTTTTCCTTTTACATTAATATTCCTCCCACTTATCGTTTTTCAGCGCTTATGGGATGGCCCCCAAAGGCGGAGTTTATGTTACTATTTCTAAATATAAGTTTGCTGATCATGAAGTTAAGATTTAAACTGGAGAAGAACTTCACAAGGAATATCAGTTATTCATAAGCATTACCATGGACACTTTCGTCATGGGCAACAGAACGTATATCTCGTTACAAAAGGATTTTGAGGTACATCAGGGTCACTAAGCAACGATATGCGTTTAGGATATGTAGAAGTTCTATGGGAGTGTAGAACGGATTTCAAACATAGTACGGGAAAGAAAATTAAGAATTCCGGAGCCTAACTTGAACATGAACGATCGTACGATGTGGTACACGACATCCTTTATAGGCGACAACTGAATGAAAGAAGTCAGGGTGGTTTGGAAAGCTAGATGAATAAGGGAAAACATGAAGACACAAATAAGGTGGATACGTCCAGTTATGTAATATGCTGGAAGAAAATAGATGGATGCCAGCATGAAAATACGGTTCACTGAAATACAGAAAACTTGAGGGAGCGGGAGATTGGAGATTTGGAAGAAAAATGATATGCTGTGCAGTTGCCTCTAAAGTAATAGAACAGCACAAATAAATAAAGCTGAGAATAACGCAAATTTTTTAAATATGGTACTAGAATAAATGACCACAACTGAAGTTATGAAATATTTTTAACGTATAATGATTAATATGAAGATTCCTTTTGAAAGTAACGTGGAGAGGTTTGACTAGAAAATGATGTTATGTATTATTCAAAATTCTGAAACTATGCATGTAATTTTGTTTAGAGATACGTAAAATGATAAAGATTCAGAAAGTAAATGCACAGTTATAGTCAACTCACATGCTGCACATTTTAACGTAATAGTCTCTGCTAACGAAGCTAGTGAGAGAGATGATGTTTAATTGTTAATATCTTCTTCTTTCGTCACCAGATTGTTTTTCGTACGCATTCCGTAAGAAAAAAGCAGCCACAATGACGACTATCGCGTTTTCTTCTGAAAGTGTTGTTATTCGACCCTGAGGAATAAAGAGGCTGATGGCCTACCGTTTTTTGGAAATCTCATCGTATCAGTGACTTTAGTTTTATGTGATTTGTTTCGAGTTGTTTATTGATAATGGAATATCTGCAGTAACATCTACATTCATGTGCCATATTTACTGAGCTTAACAACTTACCTACTGTGCTGGAGTGTACACGGTCTACGATCATCAAGACACACACCGCCGTCCGTCCCATTTTCTTGTTTCGTCGTCAACGCTACATCAAAAAGCGACCATTAGACTATTAGTAAACTCGAGATTCTCTGAAAATTATCGTCATCCACAATTTGCTGATGTGTATGTGGACGGAGCCTATATGTTGCCTGAATCTTCCCAGAACGAACTGCGGATTCTTCGGCAACGCACAGCGGCAGTCTCGTTATCTGGCACAGAAGATCGTCGAAAATACAAATCCCTCTCTCGACCTGACCCAGTGATTTCATTACGAAACACCCAACTCTGTTTGGAACCTCTTCCTTGTCCCATAAGTGATCTACGCAGTAAGAATCCAAAAATGATGTGCGGTGCTCAAAAACAAATCCACCTGGGTTTTGCAATCAGCATCACATTAGTTGATGAGCTGTATTTCCTAGTGATCCTTCCAGTCAACAATCTCCGACACGTGTTCCTCACTCCTTGAACCACTGAAACTTATACTGCAACTTAACAATTCCATTTCCCATTGATCTCCAATAGCATGTTAAAGGAGCTAGTGATTCTGACCGTTTACGTACACTGCTCTGCAGTGTTCGAGTTGACGGCCAGCTGATAGACCAAGCACGAAGGGTCGGTTCTCCAACAGTGTCGTGCAGTTCTGTGTAGCTGCGACAGCACTGTATGTTGTAATACAAATTTGGAATTTTTTGTATTCATCTCAAACTTTTTAAATAACAGATATAACATTTTGACGTTTTCAATACAAGTAACACCGATCAATTTACTGTCACTCTACTAAACTGACCAACAGTAAACGAAATTAACTGCGTCACTAACTACTTGAGTATCTGGTTGACCATGCACTGTACGTTTTTACAATTTTGAAGCTTCAATACTTTGTATGCCTAACTAAACTGATTCAAACTAATAAGCTATTGGCTTCCTTTGTACAGTAACCAACTAATGGAAATAAAATAAGAAAAGCTATTCTAAAGTGAGAAATCATTCTTCGAAAATACTGTCGTCTTAAAATTCATGAAATTATATGTAATGCTTAGTTAATAAACAACTTTAACTGATTTAGAAGAAATATTAAGATCTTCTAGTATCGGCTGTCGATTCCTTGTCAGTATTACTCAAATAAAAAATGTCTCGATGATTAGTTCTCTAATTCCTTTATTGGGCTTTAGATATGCTTATAATATCGAACATATTAGTACGTTTCGTTCACTCTTCAGCAAACGCCTTTTGGAACGGATGTGACGTTATCTAAAAAGCAATTAGTTTGATTTCGAAAGTAGTCTAGTACCTCAAACTACTGAAAAAGATCTCTGTCTCTGGAAGAACATCACCTAATTCAATTAAAACTTGTCCGCAGAAGTAATGACCAGCGAACACGTAAGTACAGGGGCATGCTGAGTAGTAATGCCACCGAATTTTCTCCGTGAAAACTCTTACAAACTTTTTAAATCAGACAAACGTTATTAACACTATATCTCTTTATTTTCCACGTCTACGTGTATGCAGCCCTCAACCACTACAGGGATCCGAATTGCAGCGTGTAACATTGCGGCGTGTGACGTAACCAGGTCGGTGCGTAGGAAACAGCCTACTGTAACCAGGTTTCTAACCGTACACACATGGAGCACCATCTCCTCCAGCACGTCCATGCCACACCACACACGAGCACTGTCACATCCGCAACAATCCGACACCTCGGGTTCGCTGTCATCGATCAACCTCCTTACAGTTCCGACTTGTCCCATTCGATTTTCATCCATTTTCAAAACTTAAAGGCCACCTTCGAGGTTTCAGTTTGACAGCGATGAAGCGGTGCAAAGAGAGGTGAGGTTATAGCTCCGTCAAGAAAGTGAAAAATTTTAGAATGACGGTGTCAACAACCTGGTCTCTCGTTGGGAGAAGTGTGTTCGTCGCCATGGTGACTATGATGAGAAATAAATATGTAAACTTGAGGAACAAAGATGTTGAATGTTAATAAAGTCTGTTTTACTTAAAAAAGTTTTAAGAGTTTCCTCATAAACAGTTCGGAGGCATTGCTTCCCAGCACGCCCTCATGTTTCGTATTAACTGAAATTCACTTTGTAATTTTCGTAACTCACTAAACAAATATATTTCCAAATTTTTCTATTGGATAAAAGTACTTATCAGTGAGTTTAGTATACTAGTTCTCAATGCATTAAGTATACCCTTCTATCTAACACTGTTGCTCCACCGAGTTGCTGAGCAGAAATCTTGCACCTCACCGCAGTCCTGCGCGCCTGCCCAGCTATTCGTCAGTGTTGTTTGTGTAATCGTGTGTGTCGCATCATCGTTTGGTCCGTACAATTAATTGTTGTGTGTCCGTTGATTGCGGCGTAGTCACCTTCGTGATGTCGACCACAGGTCCCACGTGTGTTCCGAGAAATGTTTCAGCAAGCTTCAGTGGCTGTCAGGGACCAACTAACACCTGCGATTACCACCCATAAGGATTTTCCTCAGCGAAGTCCGCTACCAATGTTGTTTTCTGTATCACTTTAGCTCCACCTTCGAAGGACTTTCATTCAGTTACAAAGATGAACACTCATGGGTTGGCGGTATCGGTGCGGACATACGTGGACTGTGTGATGGTGTTACTCCATTCTCCCGCTAATATTCAGTTGCTCAAGGCTATGATGGATACCTTTAGCCTCGTATCTGGTGCTCGAATCAACGAAGGCAAATATCGGTTGATGAAATTATTGGGTTTTGATAATGCTTTCACTTCGTAGGCCACTGGTGGTCAATAGACATAAATCTATGGGAAATACAATTGAGCCGGCCGCTGGTGGCCGAGCGGTTCTGGCGCTACAGTCTGGAACCGCGCGACCGCTACGGTCGCAGGTTCGAATCCTGCCTCGGGCATGGATGTTTGTGTTGTCCTTAGGTTAGTTAGGTTTAAGTAGTTCTAAGTTCTAGGGGACTTATGACCTGAGCAGTTGAGTCCCATAGTGCTCAGAGCCATTTGAACCATTTGAACAATTGATTATTGTCCACTCATAATTGCTGCACTTAATTGGAAGTTGGTTACGGAGAAGGTATAAAGTGAAATCCTAGAACATAAAGGGAGTTCCCATAACCCATTTCAGATGTACGTATGTCTCCTGCAAAGTCTATTACATCGCTCAGATATTTTTGCTTCCCGTGATGATGACTACTAACTAAAACACCTGTTTAGTCGTTATTTATGGAAGCGTCACATCATTCGATTACGGTACGAGGTGGTTGCGTGTGCGCCTTCCCTCGATGGTTTGGAATTTCCAATAGTCTAAGGAAAGTTCCTATGACACTTGTTCAGCACACCATGGTGACCATCTCTCACGCAATCTACACATTCACGTCTCGTTTATTTTACTGTCTTCGACAGGGCGGTCTTCATCTTTCTGTCGATGTCGGTCAATTGACTTTCTATTTCAATTACAGGGTGTTTCAAAATGAACATACCGGTTTAAAGGCGTTGTAGCATTTTTTATGTTCAAATCACAATTGTAAATAATATACCAAATGAAAGAGCAACTCAAACAGTTTTGTTTGTATACCTGTGCGGAATGGGAAGAGTATGGAATGACAAAGAGTGACTGAAAAACGTGTTGAGCAAGTGCGTCTTTCACGCTTAGCCCCAAGAAATAGTCCCGCGGAAAGTTGATGGGGCTTTCTTTTTCTGTGAATCAGCTGTAACTGACGTTTCTTATATTGAGTGCTACAGCTATGGCCCGTGCCTCAATGGGAAGAAGCTGAACAACACATCTTTATTTGAGAGCAAGGCGGTGCGCTGCCTCACTGGCATAGCACGGGACTGGTTATACGACCGGTGGATCGGGCGCAAGGCGCCGGTTCACACAGCATTTTATGCGGCACCTGCACGTTCACACACGATCTGACGCGTTCACGTGTATGTGCCTCCGATACCAGCTGATCTAACCGACTTTCGGAACATATAAGAGTTACTCCTGACACATTGGTCAAGGTTTCGGAAAAACTGGCCTATCAACTCGATGTGTGATCGGTGTTCACACTGAATAATTGTAGGAAAAACTGTCTGTGTTTCTCTGTCATTTGGTGTATTATTTATAAGTGTAAGGTGAATGTAATTGTGCTACAAAGCGTTAATACGCGTATATTCATTTTGAAACATCCTGTATGTCCGTGGATTTTGTATTGCAGTCAGTTACTTGGGAGTTGGTATGATATTCTACAGCATCTCACTACCACACTTTTGTTAACACAGGGACCGACGATACGGCGCCTGTTGAACGGTTGTCGTCTCAAGCATCTTGGAAGACAATGTGGTTTCATCTTGGGCTCGCTGTTGTACCAATGATTTTGACGTCCTCGTGGCACAAAGTGGTATACAACCTCTTATTTACCAATGAGTGCCTATTTAGTATTGGACTTAGTGCCACGAATCAGTGCAGTCGCTGTCCTGCAATAGACACGCTACAACATAGTTTTATCTGTCGTGATCACGAAGCGAACTAGCGCTGGCTTAAAAAAGAATTGGCGTTTCTGTATACATCCATTGAGACTGCTTTCTCGATTGATAACCTGCTGCGTCTAGACTACTCCTATTTTCTGATGTTAAGGTCAGATACAACTGCATGGCTGTTGGGCCACAATGTTCTTTAAGCTTTAGATGGTGGGTACAATACGAACCCACTGGTCTGCCTTCCACCAATATATGGCCAGTTCATACTGGAAGTGTTTGCGACTGCCACGTATCGCGATTAAATCGCCAATATGTTGAAGAACCGTGTATTTCCTCGTTAAGATATCGTATGACTTAGCCGGTCCTTGTGCCTTTCTAGTCATGACCCCTTTCCATGTATATTGTTTCACAGTTTATATCATTTTGCGGCCTTCTTGTACTCGTTTAGTAAAAAATGTAAGAAGAAGCAATGACCGAAAAGCGAAAAAAGTGTAAGAGTGGCGATTTTTGTTTTATAATTTTTTGAGTGGCAAGTGCAATTTCTAACTGTTAGAGGATTAGTGAGAAGGAAAGAAAGCGATAAAATGTGAAAAAAGTAATTAGCCTCGCTGCCTCTACACCGCGGAGTCGCGGATTCGATTCCCGTCCAGGTCTGGTGTTTGCGTTGTACCAATTACATCACCTCATCTTCAGTGACGCGCAGGCCGCCAAAGTAGCATCAAATAGATTTGCAGCAGGCGGCCGAACAATCCCAAATATGGTTCTTTAGCTGATAACGTCATAAGATCATTTCATTTCGCTAACGCAGTGTCCGGTTCATAGTTGTATGGAAGGAAACGAAATATTTTATGGCCTCTCTCTGTAGCCATAGAACAGAATACATCAGGGTATTCTCTAGAGAAAACACTCGTCGAGCTGACAAAACATTTCGGTGATGAAGCTGCCTCATGTTGCAACACTCACCACATCCATCAACGTCCCTCTGCCGGCATCTTGCTCTAGAGAGTTTGTCGTCTGTCCTGGCCTCATCCAGATGGAAATATTCAGTGCCAGTTTCTCTCGGACGTTTCATCTCCACAGTAGTGCATGACGACCACTGCAAGACGTATAGCAATAAATTTCGTTGTTTTCCGCTTCTCGTTGCAATTACAAAACAAAGACAAATTATTTGCTGCAGATACATATTACAATATACGCAGAATCAATCTTCCAAAGTAAAGGAGCGAAACAAGAGCTATTATTATCGACAGCTGCTGTAAGAAGACAAATATTTCATTAGCCTTAAAGTAATTATTTATAGCAAACTTATATCAAAATCACTGTAGTTAGGATCGTTGGGCTAATTCTTTCAAATTTTCAACACGTTCATTTATACAACCGATATGTCCCTTGGATTCGCCACTGCTGTATTGCAAAATTTTTCTGAGCTTTCTACAGCCCGCTCGGATCTCTCAACTTATTTTTGTGGGGTCATATAACGCGTCATGAATATTGAAACGTCCCCTTTGAACAATTATACATGACTGTGTTTAAACTGACACACAATATTTTTAGCGCAACGCAATCTGACTTTCAATAATCCCTACAAAAGAATGGCCCTGACTAACATTAACCTATACCTTTCACAAGTCACTTACCTCAGAAAAATCTTCGTTACTGGAACTACTGCAATACAGCGAGCGCCACTACTGCCAGCTAAATAAAAGATTCAAACTACGGAAGGCACTAACTACTGATAGGCGTAGTTAGCAAATGAAAGATTTTAATAGAGAACAAACAATGTATTTACCTTAATAGTCATAATATATATAGCAGTTAATGACAAATTTCAAAACTCCGCCATCTCTCTCCCCACATCCACCACTGCTGGCGGCTCACCTCCAACTGCGCAACGCTACGCGCTGTTCACATCCAGCTGCCGCTGCCCAACAATACAATGGCAGACAACAATGCAAACTAGCCACAGACTGCACACAGCACAGCCAGTGATTCTCACACAGAGCGCTACGTAGCGCTGCCAATAAGAAAACATAAACAGCCTACTTACAATATTAGTCTCTTGTACAGTGGGAAGAAGAGTTCTGGCATCATCAGAAATTATTGAGACATACCAGGATTTGTGGACCATATGTATGAAAACATACACTTTGTGGAACAAACATTAGGCTCACTACATGCAGCAACTCATGGAAATCACACAGGCCTGAGATCATTGACTCCCCTGTGTGCGTACAGTGACAGTGGAGGATTGAAACTGATCTGGCCTTGAAACTCATCTTATATATTGAAGCTACATTTCTGGACATGGGCTCCTTTTGAATACTTTATATACATTGGGCAGCACAATTAGAGGATCATGTTTTCAAAGCGAGGTAATTGTCTCTCATTGTGGTACCGAAGTTTCAAATTTTTCTGAAAGCTACCTAAAATCTTTGTCTGTAGTGGGGCAAAACTGTGGCTCACTGCGACTTAGTCCTCAGGCTCGACAAAGCATTCAAACGGCAAGGTGTCTACACATATGGAAAGAAGACCAGAGCTCAGAAGTTTATGTGAGGTGCAAGGTGCGTTAATGCTGTCACATTGACGCCAAATTTCACCACAGTTCTGACCAACGTCACTGTAGACGTGTCACAGTATGGGAAGGTCGTCACTCCCCCTCACACTTACACTTTAGCCCTTCAGTTGACGCCTCTGCAGTGGAGGTCAGAAACATGTGCCCGAACACCTCGCCGATCAGTATCGACGCGAATATGGCTGAGGGGTGGCATAAAGTGTGCCAATACAAGCACCCATTCACTTGTAGCATTGATTATTAAACATTTCATTATCAAAAACTACTGTCTGCAGTGCGGTGAGCAGCAGGAGAACGCTGTTGACAAGGTCTGACATTGCTGACACCTTCCGGACGACTTAGCCCTTCTCTAAAGATATCGTGAGCCAGCAAATCTATCAAAAAGGTTGGAGTGCAGTGTGAGAGCAGTTTTTTCTCTGGTATGCTGAATGAAACCACTAGAGACCGTTAAAAAACAATGGACCAAACTTTAAAATGATCCAAAGCAGCAAAGAGTGCTTATGCTTCCCATTTCTGGCCCTCCTGTGATGTGAGCAGGGAGGATTACAACACAGACAGAGACACGGATAAAACTGCAGATGGTCCCTCGAGGGCCCTCAGGTTCAGCAACACCATTAGCACCACTTGCCCTCATTCGTTGAGCACTTTAAAAATGTACCTATACGGTTTAATACGCCACGGCTGCAAAATACTAGCACGAATTCTTAAAAGACGAATGGAAAAACTGGCAGAAACCGACCTCGGGGAAGATCAGTTTGGATTCCGTAGAAATGTTGGAACACGTGAGGCAATACTGACCCTACGACTTACCTTAGAAAATAGATTAAGGTAAGGCAGATCTACGTTTCTAGCGTTTGTAGACTTAGAGAAATCTTCTGACAATGTTGACTGGAATACTCTCTTTCAAGTTCTGAAGGTGGCAGAGACAAAATACAGGGAGCGAAAGGCTATTTACAATTTGTACAGAAACCAGATCGCAGTGTTCAGAGTCGAGGGGCATGAAAGGGAAGTAGTGGTTGGGAGGGAGTGAGACCGGGTTGTAGCCTATCCACGATGTTATTCAGTCTCTATATTGAGCAAGCAGTAAAGGAAGCAAAATAAAAATTCGGAGTAGGAATATAAATCCATGGAGAAGAAGTAAAAACATTGAGGTTCGCCGGTGACATTGTAATTATGTCACAGATAGAACATGCCCTGGAGGAGCAGCTGAACGGAATGGACAGTGTCTTGAAAGGAGGATATAAGATGAACATCAACAAAAGCTAAACGAGGATAATGGAATGTAGTCGAATTAAATCGGCTGATGCTCAGGGTATTAGATTAGGAAATCAGACGCTTAAAGTAGTAAATGAGGTTTGCTATTTCGTGAGGAAAATAACTGATGATGGTCGAAGTATAGAGGATTAAAATGTAGACTGGAAATGGCAAGGAAAGAGTTTCTGAAGAAGAGAAATTTGTTAACATCGAGTATATATTTAAGTGTCAGGAAGTCATTTCTGAAAGTATTTGTATGGAGTGTAGCCATGTATGGAAGTGAAACGTGGACGATAAATAGTTTAGACAAGAGCAGAATAGAAGCTTTCGAAATGTGGTGCTACAGAAGAATGCTGAACATTAGATGGGTAGATCATAAAACTAATGAGGAGGTATTGAATAGAAATGGGGAGAAGAGAAATTTGTGGCACAACTTGACTAGAAGAAGGGATCGGTTGGTAGGACATATTCTCAGGCATCAAGGGATCACCAATTTAGTATTGGAGGGCAGCCTGGAGGGTTAAAAATCGTAGAGGGAGACCAATAGATGAATACACTAAACAGATTCAGAAGGATGTAGGTTGCAGTAGGTACTGGGAGATGAAGAAGCTTGCACAGGATAGAGTAGCATGGAGAGCCGGCCGGTGTGGCCGTGCGGTTCTAGGAGCTTCAGTTTGGAACCGCGTGACCGCTAAGGTCGCAGGTTCGAATCCTGCCTCAGGCATCGATGTGTGTGATGTCCTTAGGTTAGTTAGGTTTAAGTAGTTCTAAGTTCTAGGGGACTGATGACCACAGATGTTAAGTCCCATAGCGCTCAGAGCCAATAGTAGCATGGAGAGCTGCATCAAGCCAGTCTTTGGCTTGAAGACCACAACAACAACAATAACAACAACAGTGGCGAACTGTGTCAAGAATTCTAGGCACCTGCAGACTACACTGCCGCTATTTCCCATGCTAGTAGGTACATAAGTGTATCAAGTGGTTGCCTGCCTGCTAGCGCCTAGACTCTGTCATAGTTTGTCTCTGTTCAGGTACATTTTTAAAGTGCGTAGCAAAGGAGAGAGTGTGGCATCAAAGGTGTTGCCAAGCTGGGGGGGGGGGAGGGGGGGAGGTGGGGGAGGGGGGGGAAGGGGGATTTAGAGAATCCTTTTGCCATTTTAATCACGCATTGGCTAGTGTTACACCCAACTGTGATGACGCCAGAGGAGGGAGCAAAACAAGAGGGCTGCTGGCAGTGTGCATGCACGGTTGTAGTGAGAGCTGCTGCTTGCGGGTGCTACGAATATCGTCGCCCGCCGATGTTGGACATGAAAGCACTCTTTGCTGTATGGATCACGTTCAGATTTAGTCGAATGGTTTGGAACTGTCCCTAGCACTTCCACCCTGTGCAACAGAGCAGAAACTGTGGTCCCATTGCACTCCAAAGGGGTGTGATCATATTCAGTGGGGTTGTCCGCCCACCATGTCCTTAGAGAATGGTTGAACCATCCTGGTGGTGTCAGCAATGTCAAAGCTTTTTGTGAACATCTTCCTTTTGCTCATCGCACTGCGAACTCAGGTTTGCGACCGCGAAGTGTGTCGGAATGAACGCCCCAATGGAAGGGGTGGTTTCAGTGACGGCCTTTTTGCCACCCCCTGTGCCCTCTTCGTGTCTATTCTGAGCGGCAGTGTGTCTAAAATGTTTTCCTTGGCTATTCATAAGAAAACCGCCTGATTGCAACGCCAGACGTCGCGGTTCTTACCTCTAGCGCATAGACGTCAAGTTAAGGGGTTTGATGACCTTCCCATCGTGTACACAACTATGGTGGCACTGGGAAAAATTGTGGAGAGATTTGGCGCAAGTGTGACGTCATTAACGCGTCATTAACGCGCCTTACAGCTCACGTGAACGTCTGAGCTGTGGCCTTTGTTTCGCATGTCTCGACTCCCTCCTGTTTGAAGTGTCGCCGATCACGAGGGTCGTAGGGCGTCACGCTATTGCACCATTACAGAAGAAGGTTGTACGCATCTTCGAGACAAATTTAAAACTTCTGCATCGCAACGAGAGACGTATTGTAACCCCCACCGGAAGGGTCGTGAGGTTGCCGAGACCAAAAGCGCGGCGGGACCAAACGGGAGCGGCCCGCGAACGAACAAGACGAACGGGGAAAGACGGACACGAACAACGACGGACAACCGAGCAAGACCTAACGAACAACAACACGCAAACAGCAACGGGGTCACAAGCGAAACCTCACGAATCCACAACGTCCACTAGTACACGGAAACTAAGTAAACACGCGTTGTGTTGGCGAGACGTCGATAGACAAACGCGAAAATCTGACTGCCTGCTGATCGAGAGTGAGGGGCGTAAATACAGTCCCTACCGGCCGCTGGGACCACGTGCTCCACCGTGGCGCCCTCACATTATACGCGGGCCAGGAGCGTGCGCGCAGCCACGGCTTACAGCGCGACGGTTGCAGACACCTCTAGTGGTAATCGAGGTCCTTGCTGTCTGGCGCGGATTCGAAACCCGCAGCGCTCGGTACCAGAAGACAATTACGACGTTTCGAAAACGCGAACCCTTAATTGTCTTGCGCAGTGTACTAAATTCCTTCTACAACCACTATACGCCAGTAATGGGAATTGTAAAACACCCTGAATACTTCCCTTGTAGCGTCACGTTCCCGCAAAGCTAACAGGTTTCGTTCGACCTCGTGGTGAGAAGTGGTCATAATGTTTTGAGTTACCAGTGTACACTGATGAACCGAAACATCATGACCACATGACACCGCGAACTCATGTCGTATGCCGTCTGGCGGCACTGAGGATACCTGACGCTTTAACAGTAGTATACGGACGCAGCAGAGACAAATGCGGAATCATTGTAGCGAAGGAAAGTGGCGCAAATGCGGAAATCCGCCGACTTCAGCTACTTTGACAAAAGACACATTGTTGTGGCCCAGTGCCTGCGAGGGAGCATCTCGGAACGGCGAAGCTGATCGCTGTTCGCGTGCTACTGTCGTGAGCATCCACGGAGAGTGGTTGCAGTGTGCTGAGACCACGAGTAAGCGACAAGAAGTTCGACGTTCGTACCTCATCAGAGAACATAGGGATCGGAGGCTTGCCCTCTCTCTAAAACAAGACAGCCGACGATCCGTGGCAGATTTGACGACAGAGTACAGTGATGGCGCAGGTAACAGTGTTTTGGAGCATGCCGTTCAGCGCACTGTGTTGTATCTGGTGTCACGCAGCATTAGGACCCCTGCGTGTTCGCATGTTGGCCCAACAACATCGTCAACTATGGCACGGGAACATCGAGACTGGACCGCGGACCAAGGGAATTGTGTCGCCTCTTCGGATGAACTTAGTTTATTGTTAAACCAGGTCGATGGTTGTGTCTAGATACGTCGTCATCCACTCGAACGGCTGCAGCGCGCCATGGCCGCAGGCGGGTGAGAACAGTACTACGTTACGGGGACATTCACCTCGGCTTCCATGAGACCTGCAGTAGTAACGGAAGGCACCGTGACAACTGTAGACTACGTGGACATTATTAGGGACCATTTCTAATCCCCTTATGGTTAATGTCTTCCCCAACAGCGATGGTATATTCCAGCAGGATAACTATCCGTGTCACAAGGGCAGAATCGGACTGCAGTGCTTTGAGGAGCATGATAGTTGAGCCGTGCATGGCTCGTGTTCATTCCATTTATTGTTTGTGTGGTGTCACCGCCAGACACCACACTTGCTAGATGGTAGCCTTTAAATCGGCCGCGGTCCATTAGTATACGAGGTGTGGCTAGAAAAAAACCGGACTAGTACTGGTGAAACAATAAAACGAATGCAATAAGGCTGAAAGTCGCGTGGCCTGTCACGTGACTCTCGCTCCGCCTACTGCTCGAGTTTCATCTGCCTCCTGCACTCAGTCTGCCCGTGGCGTCTGTGCGTCGGAAAATGTTGAGTGTACAGAAAGAACAGCGTGTTAACATCAAATTTTGTTTCAAACTAGGAAAATCTGCAATTGAAACGTTTGTAATGTTACAACAAGTGTACGGCGATGATTGTTTATCGCGAACACAAGTGTTTGAGTGGTTTAAACGATTTAAAGATGGCCGCGAAGACACCAGTGATGACACTCGCACTGGCAGACCATTGTCAGCAAAAACTGATGCAAACATTGAAAAAATCGGTAAACTTGTTCGACAAGATCGTCGTTTAACAATCAGAGCAGTGTCTGAGTTAACAGAAGTTGACAAGGAAAGTATTAGGCAGATTCTTCATGAAAGTTTCAACATGAACAAAGTGTGTTCAAAAATGGTTCCAAACTGTCTCACAATTGAACAGAAGGAACGCCGAAGAATGATTTGTTCTGACATCCTGGAAAACATTGAAAGTGATCCCACCTTCTTACAAAATGTTATTAGTTGCGATGAATCGTGGTTTTTTACTTACGATCCCGAAACTAAACGCCAATCGATGCATTGGAAAACTCCTGGTTCTCCACGACAAAAAAAAGCACGAATGTCAAAATCGAAATTCAAGGCAATGATGATAGTTTTTTTTTTTTTTTTTTTTTGACATCAAAGGGATTGTGCACATTGATTGGGTACCAGAGGGACAAACAGTGAATCAGCATTACTACATTAGCGTCCTGGCTACCCTACGTGAGCGAGTACGGAGAAAACGGAACGATTTGTGGAGAAAAAAGTCATGGATCCTTCACCAAGACAATGCCCCAGCTCACAGTGCGTTGTCAGTGAAGACGTTTTTGGCAAAACACAACATTCCCATCTTAGATCATCCACCCTACTCACCTGATTTGGCCCCCTGTGACTTTTTTCTTTTCCCTAAAGTCAAGTGAGCTTTGAAAGGAACTAGATTTGAGACTGTTGAAGCAGTAAAAGAAAAAGCGACGGAAGTAACGTATGGACTTACCGAAAATGATCTGTAGCATTGCTATGAATAGTGGAAAATTCGTATGGAGCGGTGTAGAGACCGAGGAGGAGAGTACATTGAAGGAGATAACATGAAATTGTAAATAATTGTAAATAAATGTTTTTTCCAGCATCAGTCCGGTTTTTTTCTAGCCGCACCTCGTACGTCGGACCCGCGTGTCGCCACTGTCAGTGATTGCAGACCGAGCGCCACCACACGGCAGGTCTAGTGAGACGTCCTAGCACTCGCCCCAGTTGTACAGCAGACTTTTACAGAGATGGATCACTGACAAATACGCTCTCATTTGCCGAGACGATAGTTAGCATAGCCTTCAGCTACGTCATTTGCTACGACCTAGCAAGGCGCCATTACCAGTTTATATTGAGATTGTAATTATGTACCATCAAGAGCGATGTTCGCCAATTATGGATCAAAGTTAAGTATTCCAGCAACTACGTTCTTTTCTTACTAGACTCAACTACTTTACCTTGTTCCAGACCTCACGCCAGTCTGTGTGAGCTTAAACGCGTGCATTTCGGCCTGCTCTAGCAACACGGTGTTGGCTCTTCTGCCAATACATCAGTTTGTATCGTCTATTACGTTACTGTCGCCTCGTTTTCTTATTCTATTTACTGGCGTCACTAACTTCCTGCCTTGCTTGTCCGTGAGCGGCAGCAGCATCGCGTATCGATAAGTACACTGTCATGGCACATCTGGAGCAATCGATAGTATTTCCGGGTCGTCATGTGTCTGGCAGTCAGTTGGAGACTGACCAGCAGTGCAGTCGGGACGCTGCAGCAGTGAAGTCGGGGACGGAGCGCCGGTGAGGCGCCGACAGCCAGTGCTCGCCGACCGCTGGCGACACACATGAACTGTCCTGCAGAGGGAGATTGGAGCGGGTTTGTCGTTCGGTTGGTCGTCTCATCGACCGACGTATATTTGGTCCTTTCACCTTTTCCGGGCCTGAGCAGTCGGTCGGTTGGCGTGGGGCAGCGAGGAAGTCTCCGTCGCGTGTGCCTTGGCCGTGGCTGCTGGCACTGCGCATGCGCGGTTGGAGTGTGAGGTGTTGCTTGCGGATGCTACGAAGATCGTCGCCCACCGATGTTGGACATGAAAGTTGAGTCCTCACTTAACCTACTATCGAACCTCAACTGTTTACATTTCTTCGTTTGATCCTGTTTGTCGCTTTTGGGACATTCCCGAGAGCAACAACGTGTATGTATTAAAGTCGGGTAAGATTCCACCTGTCTTCCTGTGAACTTAATTTATTCCCTGTTATTGAAACTGACCAGCGGTATGTTCTGCCTTGTGGCCATTGACGTTCTGGTTACCTGCCCTGGTCGTTGACGTAATTTTCGGCAGTGTATTTTCCTCATCGTGTTGTTGGTGTCCATTGTGGCGTGTACTTCGACAGCTGAAATGTTGTTAGTCGTTGTAGGCGCCAATATTCTGTGTGTCGTTGTATTGAAATCTTGTGGTCGTTTTTCTGGTTGCGTGGAGCGGAACTGATTTTGTTGATTGGTGGAATGGCTGTCTGTCGGTTGGGTTGCCTTCAGATTAAGAAGTCGTTTGACAGGCTGCCTGTTTCACCTAAATGCGTGTTAGTGTTACAATCTCAGGCCGACCCTTGGCAACTTCTGAGCGCCGTTCCTTGTGTGTTACATACTAATTTCCCTGTTTGGGTTTTAGTTATTTGGTTGATGTGTGACCTTCAGCCGAGTATAAATATCTCTCACATTAATGGCTGGCCGGGGTGGCCAAGCAGTTCTAGGGGCTACAGTCTGGAACCACGTGACCACTACGATCGCAGGTTCGAATCCTGCCTCGGGCATGGATGTGTGTGATGTCCTTAGGTTAGTTAGGTGTAAGTAGTTCTAAGTTCTAGGGAACTGATGACCTCAGAAGTCCCATAGTGCTCAGAGCCATTTGAACCATTTCTCAAATTAATGTTCTTGTCTTGCCCTTAAGGCACGAGATTGTTATTTCTTTATATGAGGCCTTCCATCGAATTTTGCATGAAATGTTTTAAGATAAGACCTTGTGCCTTTTGGTTGAAACTCTTCGTATTGCTTAATATGTGGCCTCCACCCAAGCTCCATTAAAATGAAATTGCTAAGGCCTTCTGTCTGTTTAGATTGAATATTTATGAAATATTTTTGGTGAAACGTCGAGAAGAACCTTGTATTTCAATTTCTTGCTTAGGCCATGTGTCTTGGATTTTGAGTTAATCAGAGGAGGTCGATTAAAGTTTTGAGTGTTTTGCATCCTTGTTGTAATAATGTGTGTCGATAAGTAAAGTTTGAATGTTGAGTGCAGCTGACAGCAATTTATTTTGGCCCTTCTCCACATCCTAATTCGCTCTGTCCTGCTATTCCAGGCATTTCAACAGTGAACTCACGTTGATGTCTTGGCCATCAAATGTGGCTTATCTGAATCCTATGGAACATAACTGAGACACTATCGAGAGCCAACTCCACGCCCACAAACCAACCGCGCTTAAATTACTGGAAGTGTGTGTGTGACCTGTGCATAGACATCTGGTACCACGAACCATTGGAAACCTGTGAGTAACTTTTCGAATCCATGGCAAGCACAATCACTGCCGAATTGCGTTCCAGAGGTGAACCGACACGCTTTTAAGTAGGTGGTTATAATGTTTCGGCTCATGAGGGTGCGTTACCTTTGGTAAAAATGTAAATGTCGTGTGGCTAGGTCCTCCCGTCAGGTGCAAGCCTTTCGAGTTGACGCCACTTAGGCGACGTGCGCGTCGATGGGGATGAAATCATGACGGTTAGGATAACACACATCCAGTCCCTGAGCGGAGAAAATCTCCGACCCAGCCGGGAATCGAACCCGGGCCCTTAGGACTGACATTCTGTCGTGCTGACCACTCAGCTACCAGGGGCGGACGTTGCTTTTGGTAACGCACTGCTAATGGTTCCAGTAGATATTGAGCAGGGCTATGTAAGTTAACTCCAGTGCCTTACTCTTGACTACCACCTCCGAAAACCACAACGGTTCGTGCCAGTTCTACATCTACATCATACTCCGCAAGCCACCCAACGGTGTGTGGCGGAGGGCACTTTACGTGCCACTGTCATTACCTCCCTTTCCTGTTCCAGTCGCGTATGGTTCGCGGGAAGAACGACTGTCTGAAAGCCTCTGTGCGCGCTCTAATCTCTCTAATTTTACATTCGTGATCTCCTCGGGAGGTATAAGTAGGGGGAAGCAATATACTCGATACCTCATCCAGAAACGCACCCTCTCGAAACCTGGCGAGCAAGCTACACCGCGATACAGAGCGCCTCTCTTGCAGAGTCTGCCGCTTGAGTTTGCTAAACATCTCCGTAACGCTATCACGGTTACCAAATAACCCTGTGACGAAACGCGCCGCTCTTCTTTGGATCTTCTCTATCTCCTCCGTCAACCCGATCTGGTACGGATCCCACACTGATGAGCAATACTCAAGTATAGGTCGAACGAGTGATTTGTAAGCCACCTCCTTTGTTGATGGACTACATTTTCTAAGCACTCTCCCAATGAATCTCAACCTGGCACCCGCCTTACCAACAATTAATTTTATATGATCATTCCACTTCAAATCGTTCCGCACGCATACTGCCAGATATTTTACAGAAGTAACTGCTACCAGTGTTTGTTCCGCTATCATATAATCATACAATAAAGGATCCTTCTTTCTATGTATTCGCAATACATTACATTTGTCTATGTTAAGGGACAGTTGCCACTCCCTGCACCAAGTGCCTATCCGCTGCAGATCTTCCTGCATTTCGCTACAATTTTCTAATGCTGCAACTTCTCTGTATACTACAGCATCATCCGCGAAAAGCCGCATGGAACTTCCGACACTATCTACTAGGTCATTTATATATATTGTGAAAAGCAATGGTCCCATAACACTCCCCTGTGGCACGCCAGAGGTTACCTTAACGTCTGTAGATGTCTCTCCATTGATAACAACATGCTGTGTTCTGTTTGCTAAAAACTCTTCAATCCAGCCACACAGCTGGTCTGATATTCCGTAGGCTCTTACTTTGTTTATCAGGCGACAGTGCGGAACTGTATCGAGGAGGATACGTCAACCTGTCACCCGCAAGTAGCAACGCGAAGTTGTTCTCGCGTATTCGCTGCAGCAGGCGTGCAGCCCATCCAGCGCAGCATATTGAGAGGGTGACGCCTACGGAGGCGCTGCCGCCGCGCTATTATCGATTCCGCGCGGACTTCCTGGCCGATGTTTCCGTGCCTCCAATCTTCGCACCCGCTGTTCAGACAATGTCGTTTACCGACGTCGCGTTCACCGTGTCAGACAGGCGGAAAAATTGCTACCTACGAACTTGTCAGGGATTTGCCTCAGAATCGACAGTTGTCGCTTTGCTAAACGTCGATATGTAGCTGGCCCAAGCATCTGCTGTGCTTGTTAGCGGTTTCCTTATCATTTCCATAAAACTCTTTTGTTTTCGTTTCTCCTCTTTATAAAATAAAGTAAAACAAAATACAGGCTGTGGTGTGCGTACTGTAAGTCCTTCGGGACACACACCATCAGATTATAAAGACTTGTCGCTCTAACGAAGTAGGTGAGTGTCAGCAATATGTCTCGTGGTCTTATCGTGGCGTGTTTATCTTGTGCCGTTAGGTCAGACGATAGAAATGCCACTCGCACGCTTAGAGTAGCAGAATGACGGTAATCAACTTTAAACAGAACTTGATTAATTTTCACCCACATTTATTAAAATAATAACAATCACAAACCTTACTTAACTTGATTCTGGAGGCTATTTACAATTGACAATCTGAAGTTCCTTTGGTCTTGGTACGTTAATCTTATTCTCACATATTTCTGATACTTGACAAAGTGTCTATACATTTCTCTTCATGGCTATGTACAGAATCTTATTAGGCGCAGACTGAAACGTGACCAGAGACTGGTACAGACAAATGCAGACTAATGCAGACTGATGCAGGCTGACTAATCGGAGGTCTGTACACTCGTTATAATACCTCGCGCGTAAGGTATCACTGCGCGAGTGTGATCCTCGAGGAGAAAAGGTTCTACGTTGGCAGCAATCTCATTGGCTGCGTTACATATTAATACGCGGATCGGCGGAAGCAGAATTTGGTCCGTCTTTATGGCAGCGCCATCTCGTAGAGCGGAGACGGACGAGCGCTGCGCCTGCGCTGTTGTGCTTAGCGGGGCGCGCTCTAGTGGGAAAGTTGTGTACGCGCTGACTACGCGGAACTATGTACACAACACAGGCGAAAGAATTACGGCAGTGTAATATAGCGCTGAAAAAACACAAAATATTACTTTTTTTGACTATATACTGACCGACGCCGACGGGGTGAGAGAAACTTTGTAAGCTACTTTCCTGAAATGAAAAATAAAAACACAAAATGCTCCGATGAAAAGGTGGTTTAATTAAATACAGGGAATTAAAATGAATGTTACAGCAGAGAGTGTAAATATCTCGAAAAAGGAGACGGAGGAGTTCTAGAAACAATATTCCAACGTCACATGATGTCTTGCTGAGGCCGAAAGAGAAAACTAAGAAGAGGTTATATAAGATAAGACTAAGCAACCAGGCTGACAAAAGAAAAACAAAAGTTATTCTAGAACACTAACTCAGTAAAAATAAACATCTGTGTACTCAACAGAATCCAGAAAATTTCTAATGTAGGTAAAACCATGGTTCTAGAATGAAATTTTCACTCTACAGCGGAGTGTGCGCTGACATGAAACTTCCTGGCAGATTAAAACTGTGTGCCGGACGGAGACTCGAACTCGGGACCTTTGCCTTTCGTGGGCAAGTGCTCTAGAAACTGAGCTACCCCAGCACGACTCACGCCCCGTCCTCACAGTTTTAATTCCGCCTGCACCTCGTCTCCTACCTTCCAAACTACACAGGAGCTCTCCTGCGAACGTTGCAGAACGAGTCTCGGTACGGCACACAGTTTTAATCTGCCAGGAAGTTTCATATCAGCGCACACTCCGCTGTTGTGTGAAAATTTCATTCTAGAAACACCCCCAGGCTGTGGCTACGCCATGTCCAGGCAATATCCTTTCTTCCAGGAATGCCAGTTCTGCAAGGCTCGCAGGAGAGCTTCTGTGAAGTTTGGAAGGTAGGAGACGAGGTACTGGCGGAATTAATGCTTTGAGGACGAGGCGTGAGTCGTGCTTGCATAGCTTAGTTGGTAGAGCACTTGCCCGCGAAAGGCAAAGGTCCCGAGTTAGAGTCTCTAAAACCATGGTTGTAGAAATATTGTAATGTTGATTTTTGTAGTTGTACTAATAGAGATTTATCGTTACCTCTTTGCCTGTTCATTCAGTTACCATAGGATTCATTTACTCCGTTCTATTTCAATTGTTCTTGGTTTTTAACTGTAGCATTTTATCCCTTTCATTGTATTTCACGTTAACACCAACTCTATAGCGTGAGAATTTTCCCAAGTAGTTCAGTATGGAATTACGTCACTATTGTAGGGCTCAGGGAGAAGAAATGAAAACTTTGTAGTTTGTCTGTGACATTCTAACTCTGTCAGAGACGCCAAAGAAGTTGAAAGTGAAGCTGAACGAACTCGACTGAATCTTGGAAAGGTATTAACAGATAAATGACAGCAAACGTTAAGCAAAGGTAATGGATGAAGTCGAATTAAGCCTGATAAAGTTGAGGGAGTTTGGATACAAAATGACAAGACACTGAAAGCAATAGTTGAGTTTTAGTTATTGGGTAACAAAATAATGCATGATGGCCAAGAAGGCAGGATATAACATGTCGCCTGGCAATGGCAAGAAGCTCGTTTCTGAAAAAGAGAAATTACCTATCTAACACAATATTAAGTGTAAGGAAGTCTTTTGAGAATGTAGAGGGTGGCAATTATTGAACTATATTTAAGAAAACTTAATTTAGTTCCAAACTACGGCATGCACACACTTTATTCAACATGTAAATATCACTAAAGGTATTCGTATTTAGGTTATGACACGTTCGATATTCATGGCAGCATTGGCGATAATGTTGCGCAGACGAACAGCGAAATATTACAAGACCCGAGGAAGTGCCGGAACATCGCTGCTGTCGGTGACCTTCTGCATGGCTGTTTTCAGCTATGCAATGGTTGTTGGGTTATTGCTGTACACCTTGTCTTTAATATACCGCAAAAAAAAGGAGTCTGATGTTTACAGATCCGGAGAATATGGCAGCCAGTCGAGGCCCACGCCAGTGGCCTCTAGGTAGCCCAGAGCCACAATGCAATCCCCAAAGTGCTCCTCCAGTACATCACTCTCTTCCTTCGATGGGGACGAACTCCATCTTGCATGAACCACATGTCGCCGAAATTCGGGTAATGGGGATGAACTCATCTTCCAAAACATTCACGTACCGTTCGGTAGTCACCGCGCCATCAGTGAATATCGCACTGATTATTCCGTGACCAAACAATGTACACCACACAGTCACCCGTTGAGGGTGAAGGGACTTCTCGAGCACGAAATGTGGATTCTCATTTACGAACCCTTCGAAATGAAAACGGGTTTCGTTGCTAAACTAAACTATGCACGCGCATACTAATTCTCAGCATGCCCCGTAGCCAACAGTGCAATTTGAACGTCCTAACGCAAACCGTTCACAAGTTATGAAGACTTTATTTCATATAGTTCAATAATTGTCTCCGTGTATTACTCTCGAGTGTAGCTTTACAGAAATGAATGTGGATCTCAAACAGCTCAGACAAGAAGTTAGTAGCTGATTTAGAAATATTGCGTTAAAAAAGGTAGTAGAAGATGTAGAAGTGTGGTTTTACAGTAGAATGGTACAGTTTAGAGAAGGTACAGAAAGAAACTGGAGAGAAAATAAATTTATTGAGGGGAGTGGGCAGGGGCGGAATTGTAGAATAAGACAAAGGCCTGAACACAGTAGGCAGAGCAAATGGATGTCGGTTGTGGTACTTAGCGTGGCATCCCTGGTTTTTGAAGCCTTCTTTACCTTATGATTAGTCAATGGATCCTACATGCTGGAGCAGACAGATGACGTCAGTACTACACGTTAATCGGTTTCATGGTGAAACGCTGCATCATGGCTTGGTAGTCAGTCTTTATTTAGCTGATGTGACACACGCAGAGCTATCCTACGAGCTGATTTGCTGTTGGGGTGTTGCATGCGTACCGAAACTTATACCTTCATTAGTTATTACTTGTCAGTTAGTACTGCAAATAGTAAACTGTCTAAGGGGACCACACCCTGCCCATCTAACCCATGTTAATTTAGGCAAATATATCACCCATTTCTGAAAAAACTATTTGATGCAGGACCTTAATATTTTTACTGTATGTTACATGATGCTAATAGAGTCAACTGTACTAAAATCTACTTTATCCATTTTATAGTTTTTAAGAAATATATTATTTATTAACAAAAATATTAAGTTTTTTCTGCAGACTTTATTTTTTTGTGAACTTCCTAATGGGGGAATATTAGTGAATGTAGTACCAGAGGTTGCTTTTTATGTATTGCAGAGTCTCTGAAAACTGCATTCATTTATCTATGATAGTTTATGATATAATGGGACAAATTTGCTGAAAATTTTAGTTTGCAGGAAATTGACTTTAAAGAAAAAACTTTTAAAATTTGTTACTTATTGTTAATTAAAATTGTACTGCTGCATATGATGGCCCTTCTTTGGCCTCTAGCACGTCTTCCAGCTTCTTTTTCACCTACCTGGACGTTTGCCTTGCTTTCTTGGCCATATTAGATGCAGACCTGTCTGCATCGGCTATCCTCATTTCATCGCAATGTTGCAGCCCAATGATCATGTTTTCACCAGGATTAATTCCCAGCTTCTTCAGTACCCAACACTTTCCAATATTACCACAATTGAATGTAATAACATAATAACAGCATCATGAACTCCTAGTTTCATTGTATGCATGCCTACAAATACAGTTTTAGGAAGGCGGTTCCCAATTATGCTGTTGAAACATTCATTTGGGTTCTGTGTCTGCCCATGCAGACATTTCCTTAGAAGGTCAGGATGAGCCAAGTCTCTGAAAATAGGTTTAATTGCTGTAATAACAGCAGCAGGAAGAGAATGCTGGTGAGAATAGGATTATCCAGTTGCCTGAGCCCTTTGTATTTGCACCACGAATTTTTTTCTAATGGACACAATCCATTACATGGCTTATCCATCAGTAGAGGACTTATGGAAGAATATGGCCCAAACACCTCTCTTCATCGCCTCCAGAATTTC
Source organism: Schistocerca nitens (assembly GCF_023898315.1). Taxonomy (NCBI): domain Eukaryota; kingdom Metazoa; phylum Arthropoda; class Insecta; order Orthoptera; family Acrididae; genus Schistocerca; species Schistocerca nitens. The sequence continues at coordinate 614,185,282 of NC_064619.1, forward strand.
TATATTTCTCCTAATTGCCTGCCCATAGTATACCTGCAAATTTTCTATAACAACTACTCGCAATCACACTTGAACAAAACTAGCCGCGTGTTGGAAAGCGTGTTGTTTACAAACAGCAGAAACAAAAAATACCGACCGTTGCATTCCAAGGATAGTAAACAAAAAATCCCTAACGTGCAATGCATGGCATGTAAAGATCTAAAACATATGCAGAAAAGTGGGGGACAAAGAAGTGGGCGTGGCACATAAACACACGTGGTGGGAAAATTTTCTTTAAATGCTTGAAAAAAGATTTTTTCAGCATAATCGTTTTCAGAATACTTAAATAATTACTAAATGTGCTTGAAATTTTCTTAATTTTGTTTGTTACTATTTACAGTTGATTATGGTTCTTCAGACCATATCAGTTCAACTTGTGTAACAAATGAAAGTAAAGGCTCCCACCGAGCAAGTGTAGCAATCAATATAATCATTTATTCTGCACCAAAACTTTTCTTATAAATAATAACGGTACTGCCCACTTGTATAAAATAACTTCATGTGCAAATTGCTGAAGTCCACAGTAATCGGTACTGACTGAGATCATGATCTTTTATACGTTAAATTAAAATAATAATAGTTCATGCTGTTTTCAGTCAGACTTCATTACCAAGTTCATATACCCTTCTGCATTTGTTCATTATACTGGATAGTAGTTTCTGCCAATAGTAAGTGTTATTGTGAGACGGGTAATTGTTGCTTTATTTGCTAGTGCAAGTTGTTGTATAATATTGAGAGTACGGTGTTAGAAGAAATTAGTTAGTGTATCAAGAGAGGTTTGTTTTCTTGGGTGACATATATAACTGCTTTGCCATAAAACTTGGTACCGCATTGCCTAATTCGGCTGCCTAGAGCAATAATATGTAATTACAATTTATTTTCGCATTAGTAAAACGTCATTTCAAAACTCGTTTCCTTTGATGTTGTTTCTGTTTCAGTTACTCGCAATTACGAAATTATAGTCAGATTTCTTGTCATCAGGTACAGAAGGTTAAGATTATCGGCGATTGCTAATTTGGTGAATACTTTTGTTTAAGGAAGTGGTTCCCACAAATCATAAATATCTTAAAACAGTCATGATACACCGCAAAGAGCTGTTGATAAAAATGTCTTTATTATACATCCAGTTACGGGCCACAGACCACCAGCATGTGTCCGAAAATATTTACAACAGCTTACAACTCGATGTGAATAATATGAAATCCATGACAGTAGTAACGATTCGTGGATTTTATATTATTTTATTTTTTCATTTGGGCAGCAAAATAACTGCTTATGACCTTAGTTGATAAAATATAAGATACATGCTAGCATTCGCAAGGAAACAGTTTCTGAAAAATATAGATTTGTTAACACCGAAGTCAAAAGTGCTTTCGATGGTATTTGTGTTTAGGGTACACTTGAGCAGATGTGAAAGGTGGACGATAATAAATATAGACCAGAGGAGAACAAAAGTTTTTGAAATGTAATGCTACTTTTAGGTACTTTTAGATACTTTCAGACTATCCATGGGACTGATGATTACATCAAAAAGAATATATATATATATATATATATATATATATATATATATATATATATATATATATATATATATATATTGTCAAAACATATTAAATGAAATTTCACAGTAACAATATAGCCTTCTTTCCGGGCAGACTCGTGTTTTCCCGTAGTTGGTAGTCATGCAGATGTCGGTATGTACAATAACAGTACTTTTACAGACTTCTGTAATCTTTTACTTCAGTCAGATCTCGAAAGATCAAAGAATACACAGGAGTATTCGGCGCGACCGTTTTTTATATCACTGTAGGTGATTTCTGCCACTAAATGAAGAGGTTTAGTTAACGCTTCTTCGGAAGAGTCTAGTAGTTAAAGTAATTTCTTGGTCTTTCTAGCGAATCGTATCTACATAAATAGTCGCATTTCTACCCAAATGAGCACATCGTGTCGACTTTTCGTCGACTGTTATTGAATTAATACAGAGGTAAAGATGACGGTAGAAACTTTTTACCGTACTTAGACGACTATTAATCCAAGAATATAAACTTAGGATACCGTGTTGGACGAACAATGAGCACGCAGCTTCGTTATGTATGTTGACTTCATGAAGAGCGACGTAATTATTTTTAATGAAATTTGAAAATGCATTCAGCACACGTGCATGTCTATAAGCTCCGGCAGCTGAACGGTGCCAGAAAGCTAATTGACCGAAATAACGAAGACGAATAATTGCCAATTACATGCTCTCAATTAGCGTGTCCGTAATTATGAAATCAAATTCACAAACCATCACGAGATTTATTGCAAACTGCCTTTTAATTTCTAACATGACATAAGCAATAATTTTTTAGAGATTGGTTAAATAAATTTAAAAATTTTTAGTTCTGCTTAATTAAGTGCAATCACTTTGACCTGATATGAGCAACAGACACGCGACGTGCTAAAAAAGTAAGTGGCAGCGCAAAGTAAGGAACAACGTACACCGATCAGGAGAAGTTTAGATCAGTCCACAGAACAGCCGCGCATGACAGAGAACGTAAACCGCAATAAAAAATTACTTAAACCAGTATAACAATAAATTAATATGTGACCGACAATATCTCAGACGTAAGCAATTTCCTATGAAGACGAGAAACCTTGTCTGGCTTTTGCGAACCCTCCGATCGACTTCAGTAAACTCCTTGAAACCATGACATAAATAAAACGTCTGCATTGACCGGCGAGACAAATTGTGAGAGTTCCTAAGACGTATTGCTAATACGTTAGAAGTGAAACTAAATAAGTAGCGTCAGGAATGGACATATTGTTAATCAGTCAGGATCTGGAGATATCAGAATTGGTGGAGGAAAATTGACGGCCAATTTTGTGTGTCAGTCCTCCTCGAGAGCGTTTTCAGAAGTATGTGACCGACGTGATTTCGTAGACTTTCCCGGCGTAATAACGCCTGATATTCTTCACGTGTTTGCAGCCAGATCAAGTCGTCGTCCTGACACCTGACCGATACCCGCAAAATACTGCACACATCACTCTACAGTACTGAGTTGTTCCAAAGCTGTACGTCCCGAAGATGTTTCGCGCTCAGTTCAGACTTATTCATTGGCTGGTATGTCCCATACCTTTAGCGTCAAAAGTATAAGATTATAAGCACAGTAGGGAATAGGAGAGTGGAAGTAGAGAGTAGCAGTAGAGAGTAGTATTCTGAAATATGGAATCAATTACTTTAAACTGATTTTTACGAAGTCTCTTATGAGAAATACATGTGAGCTACGTGTTTTTAAAGTGCTTTTCATTCTGCATAGATGTCGATGGTGATACCTCTAACAACAACAAAAAACTATTCGCGATGTGAGCATGATGAATAATTTCCTAAGGGACTGCACAGAAAGTTTTGTGTAAAGCAACTATTTGGTGGCGTCCCAGTTGGCAGTCTAATCGCATCTAAGTGATGTTCGAGAGACGGAGGTAAAATTTTAGACATTGCTGTAATTGACGCACTTAGACTGGTATTACCACTTTGAAGATTGAGTTGCTTACAGCATAATTTGCGTTGTAACTTGGCATTAATATGCCCGAAAATTATTTTGATTTTTCTGTTGGCTGGACCTCTCCATCCGACGACCATTTCTTATCTTAATGCTTCAGACTTTTCTGCAACCATTTTGCTTGAGCTTTCGCTTTATTCCTATTGATTTCATTCCTAACTTGCGTTGCTGTATTCTTACTAACAATTTTTATTTCTTTATTCTTTCGGTCACTCAAACACGTCTTATGTTTCTCATGGATTCTTTGCATTTACCTTCCTTGTCACTGTAACTGACCTTCCACCTTCTGCGGCTGCCTTTTTTGGGGATATCCGTTCCCTCTCAACTGGATATTGTGGTACTCATTATAGCAATACCCGCATCCTCAGAGTATTTCGTAGGCACATCATCACATCTCAGTACATCAGTCCCTCAGTTCCTGTTCATTTTATTGTTCGTCATGATTATCGAACATATCAGCAAACCATTCCTCATTAAAAAACTCCAGTATAAATGTTTTAAGTCGGCGTTCCCTACTTTTTGTTTATTAATAAGAAATACCACAATCAACAAGTATCACAATATCCTGCAATTTCACGAATTAATAATTTTGGTTCATGTTGTAACGAAATCAAATTAAACTACATATTCAGGCGTGTTTTTAAACTTTGGGACTAATCTTCCTGATGTGGTAGATTCTTTAATGTGTTTGTCTATTTTTTGTTCGTCTGTTGTCGATGTATTATGCTCGCAGTAAAAGGTCGTAACAACGTGATAAAATTGTCTCTGATAGCGCTGTTAAGAGAATTACTGTTTTTTGCGCGTATGAAGAGTCATGGGAGAGACGGCTGAATATTTTTAGCAACTATTCATACATGAGATTGCAGGTTCGAGTGCTGTTGTCCACGTCTCTTCCCGTACACGTCGCATTCAATCTGAAACAATTCTGCTATTTCAATACATCCAAAAATGCTAACAAAGGTCGTGACGCTCACCTTTGTTCTCATGAAATAATAACGGTTTATTGTGTCTCTTGTACAATTCTCCACATAACATCAAAAGAAGCGAACAGAAAACTCTAGTTACCCTTAGTTACGAGTAAACCACCGAGAGAGTAATATTCCCAGTCAACGATATAATTATCATAGAGTCTCTCAGATAACGTCTTTGTCACTTAGCTTTCTCACAGTCGATTCAGTACATTACATATTTATTACACTACACTGACCAACACAGTAGTCATTGAACCTGTTTTTGACATTAGCAAGTCTTCCAGATGAGAAACCTATGTTGACAACACATCATAATATCGATTCGATGTGCCAACAACCACAACTTGCACCAGCGAAATAAACATTTGGATACAGTACTGATTTCTTTCGTAATGAACATTATGCCTGTTGAAAAATCTACCAACGACAATAGCACCCACATCTGTCCCCAACTCATTGTTAAACAGCATCGGGCATTCGGTATGACAGTGCAAAGAAATTTCAACGAACGCTGTCCTCCAATCGTGAGGAGACAATTGTTGGTCGTAAGGCGCCGAAGTTCAAACCAGATTATCTGTTAGATCACTTCGACGAGATCCTTTACTCAATGACATAAGTGTAATTCTGATGAACATATGACTGGTAGTTAATTTGGTACCTTTTCTCGGTGTTGACCCAGCAGATCTCCTAACGTTGATGACACAGTCCGTGGTCATTAGCTTTCGATGACAGTTATTTATTCCTTTTGCATCTGGCGCCACACTATTTCGCAGTTCAGCTCTCCTCCACACTTACATGTATACCCTAGATCCCCGAACTTTACACCACGACGCAGTCTTTTTTCTCGCTTCCAAACTTCTGCCGTATCAATTAGTTATAAAATTACTGCAACCTGGATTACTGAAAAGGACAGCATTCCTTCCGATTTATCAGGGTCGTTGGTAGAATTAACCGTGACAAAGCAGTTCCACCTTGTATGTTGTGGAAGTCCGGCTAAAATGATATAGCGTTTTGTTTATAGGTGATTACTGCTTCGTAAACCATGATGTCAAATAAAAGATTCACTTGTAACTTTCGCTATCTTGGTGCTATTTTTAAATTAATATAAATCATATGTTTTTGATATTCTTGTAAAAAGTGCTTAATATGCATATATATCAGGATAAATTGACATAGGGGTACGAAAAAGTAAGAAATTTAGATAAACATTAGATATTTGATATATGTAATATGTTTGTACTTAACAGATAAAAGACTATTCCTGCAACAATCCTTCAATAGTAAAAAGTAAGGTTCTCAGTTCAGTCGTACAAAAAGTGAAAGTAGAATTACGAACGTGGATCCATGAAACGCCAAATTTATTTTGGTTTTTCAAAAAATAATTCTCATCAATCCTATCTATTTGCAGACACCACAAATAAAGGTTTTTGTTCTCTGGCTTGCTCCAGCACATTCAGTCTGTAACCACAAATTAAGCTAATGACACCTTAATCAGTGTTCTCCGGGTTTTGAATGCGATTATACACTCCTGGAAATGGAAAAAAGAACACATTGACACCGGTGTGTCAGACCCACCATACTTGCTCCGGACACTGCGAGAGGGCGGTACAAGCAATGATCACACGCACGGCACAGCGGACACACCAGGAACCGCGGTGTTGGCCGTCGAATGGCGCTAGCTGCGCAGCATTTGTGCACCGCCGCCGTCAGTGTCAGCCAGTTTGCCGTGGCATACGGAGCTCCATCGCAGTCTTTAACACTGGTAGCATGCCGCGACAGCGTGGACGTGAACCGTATGTGCAGTTGACGGACTTTGAGCGAGGGCGTATAGTGGGCATGCGGGAGGCCGGGTGGACGTACCGCCGAATTGCTCAACACGTGGGGCGTGAGGTCTCCACAGTACATCGATGTTGTCGCCAGTGGTCGGCGGAAGGTGCACGTGCCCGTCGACCTGGGACCGGACCGCAGCGACGCACGGATGCACGCCAAGACCGTAGGATCCTACGCAGTGCCGTAGGGGACCGCACCGCCACTTCCCAGCAAGTTAGGGACACTGTTGCTCCTGGGGTATCGGCGAGGACCATTCGCAACCGTCTCCATGAAGCTGGGCTACGGTCCCGCACACCGTTAGGCCGTCTTCCGCTCACGCCCCAACATCGTGCAGCCCGCCTCCAGTGGTGTCGCGACAGGCGTGAATGGAGGGACGAATGGAGACGTGTCGTCTTCAGCGATGAGAGTCGATTCTGCCTTGGTGCCAATGATGGTCGTATGCGTGTTTGGCGCCGTGCAGGTGAGCGCCACAATCAGGACTGCATACGACCGAGGCACACAGGGCCAACACCCGACATCATGGTGTGGGGAGCGATCTCCTACACTGGCCGTACACCACTGGTGATCGTCGAGGGGACACTGAATAGTGCACGGTACATCCAAACCGTCATCGAACCCATCGTTCTACCATTCCTAGACCGGCAAGGGAACTTGCTGTTCCAACAGGACAATGCACGTCCGCATGTATCCGTGCCACCCAACGTGCTCTAGAAGGTGTAAGTCAACTACCCTGGCCAGCAAGATCTCCGGATCTGTCCCCCATTGAGCATGTTTGGGACTGGATGAAGCGTCGTCTCACGCGGTCTGCACGTCCAGCACGAACGCTGGTCCAACTGAGGCGCCAGGTGGAAATGGCATGGCAAGCCGTTCCACAGGACTACATCCAGCATCTCTACGGTCGTCGCCATGGGAGAATAGCATCCTGCATTGCTGCGAAAGGTGGATATATACTGTACTAGTGCCGACATTGTGCATGCTCTGTTGCCTGTGTCTATGTGCCTGTGGTTCTGTCAGTGTGATCATGTGATGTATCTGACCCCAGGAATGTGTCAATAAAGTTTCCCCTTCCTGGGACAATGAATTCTCGGTGTTCTTATTTCAATTTCCAGGAGTGTAGTTGCAAACAGTGACAGTCTTCGGAAGCATCTCTGTTGTCGCCAAAAAGGTCCAATATTTCTTTGCCAAAATTAAGTTACCTCTTTGCTTTTCTCGTCTATTTGGAATAAAAATTGTCTTACCTCCTTCATAGCCACACCGTACATGCGCGACCCCAATAGCGCCAGGTGTTGTAGCAGTTAGAGCTCCAATGCAGTGTTGAAAGTTGGTTGAAATATAGCCGTTCCTTTCTGGATACCACTAAATATTCTGTTCGTATTCCTAGTTCGTCTTCTAAGCATAGCTTGAGGAACTCCGAGCGCTTTCGATGCCCCGCAGCCTTCGCATTTCGCCTCTAGTAACAGCTTCCGTAGCCTGTTGCATCTACACTGCATCCCGACAGTCTTGACGATTTACTTACTTTATTGGCTACCACATGAAAGGGCAAATTAACGTGCTTATATGTAGTCTACGTAATTCCATTGCATATGTGTATCACTGCACGTTTATCAATTCATATTTAATGTTTCTTTAAATAGATTTTATTATTTAATGGCCTACTGCTCTTATTCTTAAGTTTAAACAGATAGTAAAATAAATGATTCAATTAATATAAAATGTCCCACAGGACTAACGTCCACATCGGGGTGAAATGACGTATTGTGTTATTTTACCCTGAGACATGGCATGTTGCCTGAAAAGCCTTCTTCGATTCAAATGGTTCAAATGGCTCTGAGCACTATGGGACTTAACATCTGAGGTCATCAGTCCCCTAGAACTTAAAACTACTTAAACTTAACTAACCTAAGGACCTCACACACATCCATGCTCGAGGCAGGATTCGAACTTGCGACCGTAGAGGTCGCGCGGTTCCAGACCGAAGTGCCTAGAACCGCTCGGCCACACCGGCCGGCTTCTTCGATTCGTTTCAGAAACGTTCAACTACTGCGTACTCTAGAAGAATCTTCTATCGCTAAAAACGTAGCTAAACGTGTGCTCTACAAAAGAAGTCATATTTTTCTCAAACATGTAATTAATTACCTACAATACTAATGAATGAATATGTGTGAATAAAAGTAAAAAAAGTTGGAAGCTTAACTGCAAGTTGTCGTTCACAGTACCAAGATGAAAGCTGGAAGCTCGTCGCTGTATCAGTAGAAACAGTAGATCTTTCTTTACAGATTAGTGCAGATGATGCCACTCTGCTGCTGTCGTCCATAGCCTTGCTATGTCATTTTACCCAGGTATGTCACTCATAGCCTGACTTGCCCTACGCTGCCGGCAAAAAAGGCTGCACCCTCCCGGCTTGTGCCCAGTGGTATTAGGGCATATTAAGTGCATACTAAGAGGTTGTAGTGTTAATGATTCATTTGTCACGGTCATCGGCGTGGCGCTCAGAACGCTTGTGCGTGTAACTTCCATTTTGACGCTACAACCTGGGGCTGTGCTGAGGTTAGAGGTGAACAATGATTTCAGTATTGGTTCTATGATACAGCCATGCCTCAAGTACCAGTGCACAGCTCTGTTGAACAGCTTTAGCCAGATGAACGGGGTCTGATACTCCCTGCTAACCCGCAGGACAGGACAGGTAGTTTAAAATGTGGAAAGGGGCCAGAATAAGGGGCTGTCAGTTACACTCGAACATACAACTTTATTATTTGATCAAACATTACAAGAACCCAAAAAATAGTTTTTTTGAGCACACAGCTTTAATCTTTGGGACTTAATTACCGGCCGAAAGCCACTTTAAGTTAAAAACGGCTGAAGGCCAATAACTTAAAACGCAAGCATAATCAGAAATTTAAGAGGCAAGCCATATCTTAAAACAGTTCTTTATTTAGGCTGAAGGCCCAAAGAATGTGATTTTCAGAGGAAACAATTTGAATTCAAAATCGGCTGAGAGCCCAACCCTTAAGGCTAAGCAACATTAATTTTTTTTAAAAAAAAGCAAGGCCTTACGTAAAACAGTTCTCAATCAGGCAAAACTGAACCTAAAGAGAAATTTAAAAAGCAAATCCTTATCATAAAACAGTTCTTTAGTTAGGATGAAGGTCCAAAGAATCAGCCCACATCAAGAGCAAACAAGTTAAATTCAAATCGGGTGAAGGCCCGACACTGTAAACTCCATAACATAATTTTTTATAAATACCAAAGGCCTTACGTGAAACAGTTCCTTAATTTAGGCTGAAGGCCTTAAGAGCAAAACAACTCGAACACAACACTTAAAACAACATTAAAATTTTTAAAATGTCGAAGGCCTTAGCTGAAACAGTTCTAAGGTAGTACACACAAGGGCACTCAGATGTTAGAGGGTCGGCCTGGAATTCAAACAATAAGACTCGATTAGGTGAGACAGGCAGTTGGCCAAACCATTGTCGATCCCACGACAACACAACCGACCGACAGTCAACGGACCAAGCGACAGGATAACTAATTCAAACGAGACAATGTGACCAGTTGGAGCTGGTTGGTATATAAAGTAAGGACTCAACCCTCGTGTCCGGTATCGGTGAGCCACGGACCTCGTAACAATGGGAACAGCCCTTCACACTCCGAACGAGCGTGGATGCCGCCAGCAGGCCCCGGCCACACAAGCGCCACGGAGACTTCTTCGCTGCTGAAGGCCCGGAAACGGTGAAAGGAGCAAATATACGTCGGCCGTTGGAACGACACAACCAATCGACCAACCAACGGTCGTCCCGCTCCAATCTCCCTCCGTCAGACAGTTCATGTGTGTCGCCAGCAGTCGGCGAGCACTGTCTGTCGGCGCCTCACAGGCGCTCCGTCCCCGACTTCACTGCCGCTGCGTACCGACTGCATTCCTGGTCCGTCCCGAACTGACTGCCAGACACACGACGACCCGGAAATACCATCGGACGCTCCAGAGATGGTACGACAGTATACTTATTTGTAAGCGTAGGCTTCCGCGGCCGTTGTCTTCTTCAATAAAATTCTTCAGGGTATCAGACCGCATCGTCATAATTTAAAATGCGCCAACGTTTCGGCCAGCGTTGCAGCTAGCCTTCATCAGGGCCTTACGTTAACTGCTAAATGAACACACTTGGTTCCTTAAATAGCTGCACGAGAAAACCGTGTCGTTACTTGATTGGCTGTAAAAGGAGGAGGAGGAGGGGTGAAAGGTATGCTTTATTGGTGTTTCCTTTATTATCTGTCATTGGCTGAAATAGCTGTTTTCTATTGGTCTTTATATTAATCCACCCCATTGGAGGAGACGGACGAATAGCGAACAGGTGATGGCTGTGACGTCACACTGTTTCCATGCTGTCCAGAAGCCAGCTGCGGCGTGCCATTGCTTCGTGTGCTCGCGACCACTACTGCGGCTCTCCGCGTGTCTGCATGGGCCGCCACGGCTCACCAATAAAGCATACCTTTCACCCCTCCTCCTCCTCCTTTTACAGCCAATCAAGTAACGACACGGTTTTCTCGTGCAGCTATTTAAGGAACCAAGTGTGTTCATTTAGCAGTTAACGTAAGGCCCTGATGAAGGCTAGCTGCAACGCTGGCCGAAACGTTGGCGCATTTTAAATTATGACGATGCGGTCTGATACCCTGAAGAATTTTATTGAAGTATACTTATTGATACGCGCTACTGCTGCTGCTCACGGGCAAATAAGGAAGTAAGTTAGTGAAGACAGTAAATGGAATAAGAAAGCGAAGCGGCAGTACCGTAACAGAAGATGAGGAACAATAAATGGCATGAACACGAGCCGTGCACAGCAGCTGGGCCACACTGCAGGAGGCTTGCAGGAAGCTGATTGAATGTGTCGAATGATTGCTGAACATGTTGGGCACAATGTATTGGCGGTGTGTCACTGGTCTGAACAATTGTCTGTGGAACACTCCCACTGTGGACCAGGTCCTGGACGTCCGCGTAGTACAGACAGACTTCGAGATCGACGAACAGTGTGAGCAGCGGAGTCTGTCGAACATCGTCCATGGACGAAATCTGGGCACACGTTGTAACTGCTGAGTCAGCAGGGGCCTTTGAGAACCGTCTGCGGGTACCTTGTCTAACAACACTTGTGGATCTGGCCGGGCTACCTCTGATACCGTGATACCGCCAATCATGGCTGCTCTGATGTCATGAAAGAATTGACTAGAGAATGGAATGGAGCTCTGCTATCTTTTGTGATGAGAGTATTTTTTGTCTGCGTGCGACTGACGGGTATACACCTGTATGGCGTTGCCTGTTCGGGTGCGCATTCGCTTGCGACACATTGGCCTCATCATGGTGGATGGGGCATCAGTTACATTTGGAGTAACATAAGCGGGCCTCCTACGTTTCACAGGCTGGTATCCCAGTACTCCTGCCATTTATTCAGCAGGAAGGTGATACGCTTTCTCAGGAGGACAGTGCACGACCACATACGGCAGATATAACACAATGTGTGGTGCACAACAACTGCCCAGGTCAAGAAGCTCACCACATCTCTGGCCAACTGAAAGTGTATGGTGCATGACGAAGCAGGAAATTACTCGTTCTGCAGGGCCTGAAAGAACCACTGTCAAATTGCAACAAAAGGTGGAGGATGCTTTAGACAGTCCGTCACAGGGCTACACTATGATCGTTTGCATGTGAGAGAACACACGGTTGCGCTGCCGCCAGAGAGTGGTATAGTGTGTAATGACGCGACTGTTTGGATACATTTTACTGTGAAATGTGTGTTTAATTTGGTATACTTTGGTCATACACTCCTACAATCACGAACTACCTGTCACTTTACTTGTCAAGAAAATGCCCTTGTACTTGAAGATGTTGCATTTCTTCATCCATCAGTATAGAATAGGTAAGACTGTTGAAATACTCCCATACCCCAAGAAGAATGTGACAGTCCCCGTATGCAAGAAGGCAAGGTAGATTTCGCTCACAGGCAGTTTAATAAATCATGGTTCTACACTACTAAGACGAACGAGAACGATAGAAAAACGCAGAAAATGATAAAAATCAGACAAAAGGACACAAATTCACTGGTCTCATACAGACATGATTTTATTTATACAGACTGAAGCGGCGATTATGAATGTTTACCAAAGTCGGGAATCGAACCCACGTCTCCAGCTTACTAGGCAGTTGCGCTATCCACTAAGCGACCTTGGCACAGCAGTTTGCACAACTGCACGGATTAGGCTACCCTGGTACGCCTCCCTTCACGATAAAAATTCTTACTGCTGACCCAGTCTACTTTAAATTACCCTTGGAAAGAAATCAGCCTGTGGGAAGATCAACATCGATTCCGTAGACACGCAGGAACATGCTAAGCAATTCTGACGTTACACCTGTACTACAATATAGTATGAAGAGCGGAAAAGTTGCACTGAAAATTTTTATTGGTTTAGGAAGTGCTTTTGGTGACACTTATTGTAATTCCTTTGGAAATACGAAGATACCAGCGGTAAAGTTACGGGAGTAACAGTTTATTAATGTAGCCTGTACACAAAACACACTATCGTAATATGTGTCCAAGGACATGAAACGGAACCAGTACTTCATAAGAATGGTAGTTTGCAAGAATATTGCCGGCCCGTGTGGCCGAGCGGTTCTAAACGCTTCAGTCTGGAACTGCGCGACCGCTACGATCGCAGGTTCGAATCCTGCCTCGGGCATGGATGTGTGTGATGTCCTTAGGTTACTTAGGGTTAAGTAGTTGTAAGTTCTAGGGGACTGATGACCTCAGATGTTAAGTCCCATAGTAGTATACAGAGAAGTTGCAGCATTAGGAAATTGTAGCGAAATGCAGGAAGATCTGCAGCGGATAGGCACTTGGTGCAGGGAGTGGCAACTGACCCTCAACATAGACAAATGTAATGTATTGCGAATACATAGAAAGAAGGATCCTTTATTGTATGATTATATGCTAGCGGAACAAACACTGGTAGCAGTTACTTCTGTAAAATATCTGGGAGTATGCGTGCGGAACGATTTGAAGTGGAATGATCATATAAAATTAATTGTTGGTAAGGTGGGTACCAGGTTGAGATTCATTGGGAGAGTCCTTAGAAAATGTAGTCCATCAACAAAAGAGGTGGCTTACAAAACACTATACTTGAGTATTGCTCATCAGTGTGGGATCCGTACCAGATCGGGTTGAGGAGATAGAGAAGATCCAAAGAAGAGCGGCGCGTTTCGTCACAGGATTATTTAGTAACCGTGATAGCGTTACGGAGATGTTTAATAAACTCAAGTGGCAGACTCTGCAAGAGAGGCGCTCTGCATCGCGGTGTAGCTTGCTCGCCAGGTTTCGAGAGGGTGCGTTTCTGGATGAGGTATCGAATATATTGCTTCCCCCTACTTATACCTCCCGAGGAGATCACGAATGTAAAATTAGAGAGATTAGAGCGCGCACGGAGGCTTTCAGACAGTCGTTCTTCCCGCGAACCATACGTGACTGGAACAGGAAAGGAAGGTAATGACAGTGGCACGTAAAGTGCCCTCCGCCACACGCCGTTGGGTGGCTTGCGGAGTATAAATGTAGATGTAGATAGTGCTCAGAGCCATTTGAAACTTTTTTTTTTCAAGAATATTGTGATACAGGGTCAATCGTTGAGTTATTGGGTCTGTGTACACAACGAGTTATATACGAATCTAAAGAGAAGTTTCCTGAGAGTCTTTACCGGAAACATGTCCGAATAAAATTTTCTCTGTTGAAACTTCCTGGCAGATTAAAACTGTGTGCCGGACCGAGACTGGAACTCGGGACCTTTGCCTTTCGCAGGCAAGTGATCTACCATCTGAGCTACCCAAGCATGACTCACGCCCCGTCCTCACAGCTTTACGTCTGCCAGTACCTCGTCTCCTACTTTCCAAACTTTACATAAGCTCTCCTGCGAACCTTGCAGAACTAGCACTCTCTAAATTCGTCACTGCGAATAAAATACTCCAGTTTTTAGTGCCCATAACCGCCATCGTCGTTATAGACGCAACGAAAAAACCACAGACTTCGGGAGATGGCACATTTTTCCGCTTACATAGGCACGAAATTTGAGACACGTGATCAGAGAGAGTGGTTATAGAAAGATGACATTACAAACGCCTGAATCGTCAGAAGACGGCAAGCAGACCGCTTTCCTGTCGTACTGCGGCGCAACGAGCAGCAAGTTAGGGCGTGTACTACAGAGTCATGGACAGAGAACAGTGTTCCGGCCCACCCCCGAGATTCGAGATATGCTGCACTCCGTTAAAGACAACACAGCTCTTTGTGCGCCCAGGTGTATCGTGTCCCTTGCGAGTGCGGCAGCAGCTATACAGGTCAGACAGTTCGCCGCACAGCTGCACTGGCCACAAGAGAGATAAACAAAGGGCGCGCTACGAGTTTGTCATACATGAGCATTGTCTGGAAAACGGACACTAAAAATAGTCTGAGAATACTAGAGTGTTGGCTCCTGTGTCAACATACTGGGGTCACTTTATAAAAGAGGAGGCAGTGAACAGAATAAACAGCAACAGCTTTAACAGGGACCAGGGTTACACAGTAAGACAAGGGAGTGTGCTTTGAATATCTAAACGCAGCAAAGACGGATGCTGGGATTTGCACGGAGTTTCCAACTTGGCGCTGGCCCCTAGCGCCATATGATGTCACTCGGTCTCGCGGCCGGCAGGTGCTGCTATGAGCTGCCCAATTCGCGTATCTCGCAAGTGTTGTTTCGGCTCTCTCTGACTAATGTGAGAGGCAGGAATCGCGCCTATGCAGGTTGTTCCCGTATGAGAGTGGAAAAAATTTACGTGGCATAGAGGATGCTCCACTAAACAGTTTGAGGTAGGGAACCTGGGATCGCAGAAGTCTGCTTAAAGAGGTTAAAGGAATAAAATCATATTACTGTGTACTTTTTTATTTATATTAGTTAAACTGTAAATACCATCACTGACACAATGAGCGTACCATTAGTACTTTATCTTGCAAAACGTGCTGAAACTGACGGTCGTCAACCTCAACGTAAGCATGACGTCGGCGAACAAGATTCTGAGGCATTCTGACAACTATCACTGGGGCGTTTCGAATCCCATCACAGGCAGCTACAATTCTGGCAACTAATTCCATGTCCACATCCATTGGGATGTCATGCACGAGTGACTTTAGGTAGCCCCACAGGAAATAATCAGGGGGTTTCAAGTCAAGTGACCTCGTAGGCCATGGAATAGGACCTCCCCTTCCAATCTAGCGATCAGGAAATTCAGCACTGCCGTGGTTGCGGACATCCACCTTGAAGTGAGGGGGCGCATCGTCATGTTGCATCCACATCCTCTTACGAACAGGAAACGCTAAGTTCTCCAAGTACAGGTGGAAATTCAGACGGCCAGGCAGAAGATATGACTCGTCCTCCTTGTTTCCTTGTATGACTTACGTGAAATAAAGAATGTGCAGTCGTGGACAGAACGAGCGAGACCCCTGGCCTTTTCGTTATGCTGATCCGCTCAGCTTTAAAGTCCGCTACACAGCATAACAGGCAAGGCGACGAAGTGCTACCAACATACTATGCAAGTTCGCTCACCTGATGTCTGAGATAGCTAGGACTGGAGAAACTCGCGCTTCGAAGACGCCACAGCATAGTCTGCCAACACGTCGTGGGAAATGAAATGCCTCAAGTTGTAACCTCCCCGCAGAATTTTCTGAAAATAGTATGTATTAGTTTAATTTCGCCGGAGAATTTTGAAAAAGGGGGGACATTAGTGTAATTTCACCGGAGAATTTTGAAAAAAGGACAATAATATAATGTTAATGTAATTTATTAGGAGAATTTTGAAACGACAATAATTAAATGTTAATGGGAATAGAACCAAGTGTAATCTTCCCGCAAAAATGAAAGAAACTATTTTAAATGTGAATGGACATCGTGCTAAGTGTAACCTCCTCGGAATTATTTTTAAATAATATGAATTGAATGAAAATGCAAGTAGGAGCCAAATGTGATCTTCCCACAGTAACAAAACTCAATGATAACAAAAATGTACAAAAATGCTAAGTCCCCACTAAATTAACGTTATGATCAACCTGATAAATTTTATAAGGTCATCTGCGCTGACCTTAGGCCCTGTGCAAATCTGATAAATTAATTCTGGCAGGAAAAGCATAGGAAGTATTGTTTCAATTGTAATGATTATTTTCTTAAAAAAATTGCTTTCAGAACAAAATTATTATTGGGGCGATTCTTGAACAAATTACTGTTAAGATACCTTACATTATCAGATGAGCGCAATGCTGCTTCATTACCTTATTTAAAAATACACCTCGTCCTGAACCTTGACCAGAGCCCCATGTCGACGCCCGCCGACTCCTCACACACAACTGCAACTGTCTCTCGCGCGCTACTACATGCTCTCCGACACGCTACGTACAACTGAACTCTCTCGCAACTCGACTGCAACTACCGACTCCCTACATGCAACTGAACACTCGCGCGGTCAAGCGCAGACTAGCAACGATAAAAAACTCTCTGGTCAGAGATTCTGTCATGCCTCGCCATCGCTGTTAATGAATACACTGAATACATACGTGTTTCAAAGTACAATCCAATGTGTTGTATTGGCAAATCTGTGACTATGGCTCAAATGGCTCTGAGCACTATGGGACTCAACTGCTGAGGTCATTAGTCCCCTAGAACTTAGAACTAGTTAAACCTAACTAACCTAAGGACATCACAAACATCCATGCCCGAGGCAGGATTCGAACCTGCGACCGTAGCGGTCTTGCGGTTCCAGACTGCAGCGCCTTTAACCGCACGGCCACTTCGGCCGGCTCTGTGACTATGACTTGGATCTAAAGTGTGGTTATGGATAGAACGTATGCTCAGATTGCGAATATAACATCATGAATAAAGATAATGGGAAGTGAATTAGGCGTCCTTCCTCTTCCCTAACATCAAATATATTTTAGTTATTCTTTCTTAAATGAACTGCGCAGAAAATCATTCACCAGAAGTGAATAACTTTTTAGTAACACCAGATGATATTAACAGCTTGCCGGCGCGGGTTAGCCGTGCGCTCAACGGCGTCACATGGCGGACCGCGCGGCTCCTTGCGCCGTCAGTTCGAATCCTTCCCTGGGCATGGATGTGTGATAGATTAGGTAGGTTGAAGTAGTTCTAGATCTAGGGTTCTGATGACCTAAGCAGTTTGGTGGCATAGTTCTGAGAGCCATTTTTTGACCTTTCGCGTAAATTTTTTTTACATAAACGGTAGTATCTTTAGATTGCGTTGACATAGCTTACTTTTTTTACACCACCAACGGATCGTATACCGCAGGAAGTGTGATACATTTCCGCTTATTATGTCCACCCGTACTTGAGGTAAACGGGCTTTAAGGGTTGGGTAGACTGATAGACGGTCAAGAAAGTGAGACTATTAGGGTTCCATTTTTACCGATTTACGTGACGAAATACTAACAACGAAAATAGCTACCACAGTTACCGAAGATGTGGGCCGCATAATAATTTCCCCTACTCTTTATTCGAAATTTTCTAGTTGCAGTCGATACATCAGCATATTAATCGCAGCTACGCTTTCGATCCGAATCACATTTACAGGAGTGCAAATAAAATCCATTTGCATATACACGTGGTAATTCAGATCCCACTATTAATGCCACCGCGTTTTAGATGTGCGAGCATTCCCATTTCTAGCTACCTTAAGGAACACTTCGGCTAATGAACATTTTCTGGCTGTCGCACGTCTCATAGAGAATTCGAAACATTGTAGAATACGTTTGGCAGCTACGTCGCCGTTTATTTCCTGGGGTGGTGCAGATTAATCCTTCTAAATTTACTCGCTAATAACAGTTTTTTATTTCGATAAACATCCCGAATGAATGTCACATATGCGGTGACATAAACGTAGACAATTCATGTTTTTGAGTCCAGAAAGCTCTACGCAACAGAAACTGCAGATCATTTTGCCATTTTCATTGCGAAATTGCCGGATTATTCATGTCTGTGGTAACAATGGAGAGCTGTTTGCTTGGGTTGTCTGCTAGCGTAGTGAAAGGTGTTTGCTGCTGCAAGGCAAGTCTGGTTTGTATTCGGTTCTAATCTCGATACAGGCAGGTAGACTATCAGATTGGTTCAAATGGCTCTGAGCACTATGGGACTTAACATCTGTGGTCATCAGTCCCCTAGAACTTAGAACTACTTAAACCTAACTAACCTAAGGACATCACACACGTCCATGCCCGAGGCAGTATTCGAACCTGCGACCGTAGCAGTCGCGCGGCTCCGGACTGAGCGCCTAGATCCGCTAGACCACCGCGGCCGGCTACAGGTAGACTATCAGTAAAGGAATTTTAAGAAATTCTCGCGCCCCCAATATGTTTTATTGCTACCTTTATTCTGTACCGGCGCCCTGTGGATGTCGATATGAAACTCTTGTAGAATTTCATACTTGTTACTGCCTACTTTTTCCGCTTCTGTCAATAATTGAATTGACTTAAGTGTCGCACTAAATGATTTTTAACTGAATTTCGTTATGAATCTTCAACCATTGCTAAATTTGCACACTTTCATGGTAGGTCAGCAACGGTAATCCAGTATTACTGGTCTGAACTTTGACACAGGCCATATTGAGGCCGAGCGCGCATAATATTTTGCTAATTCGTAACGATCTGGGGTACCGTGTCTTACTACAACAGTTATGTTATCTCGGTAAGCTGAAATTCATTTTTATTAGTACAGTTCATACTAACTAGCGTTTCTTCTTTCATTTATATCTTATACACTCCTGGAAATGGAAAAAAGAACACATTGACACCGGTGTGTCAGACCCACCATACTTGCTCCGGACACCGCGAGAGGGCTGTACAAGCAATGACCACACGCACGGCACAGCGGACACATCAGGAACCGCGGTGTTGGCCGTCGAATGGCATTAGCGGCGCAGCATTTGTGCACCGCCGCCGTCAGTGTCAGCCAGTTTGCCGTGGCATACGGAGCTCCATCGCAGTCTTTAACACTGGTAGCATGCCGCGACAGCGTGGACGTGAACCGTATGTGCAGTTGACGGACTTTGAGCGAGGGCGTATAGTGGGCATGCGGGAGGCCGGGTGGACGTACCGCCGAATTGCTCAACACGTGGGGCGTGAGGTCTCCACAGTACATCGATGTTGTCGCCAGTGGTCGGCGGAAGGTGCACGTGCCCGTCGACCTGGGACCGGACCGCAGCGACGCACGGATGCACGCCAAGACCGTAGGATCCTACGCAGTGCCGTAGGGGACCGCACCGCCACTTCCCAGCAAATTAGGGACACTGTTGCTCCTGGGGTATCGGCGAGGACCATTCGCAACCGTCTCCATGAAGCTGGGCTACGGTCCCGGACACCGTTAGGCCGTCTTCCGCTCACGCCCCAACATCGTGCGGCCCGCCTCCAGTGGTGTCGCGACAGGCGTGAATGGAGGGACGAATGGAGACGTGTCGTCTTCAGCGATGAGAGTCGCTTCTGCCTTGGTGCCAATGATGGTCGTATGCGTGTTTGGCGCCGTGCAGGTGAGCGCCACAATCGGGACTGCATACGACCGAGGCACACAGGGTCAACACCCGGCATCATGGTGTGGGGAGCGATCTCCTACACTGGCCGTACACCACTGGTGATCGTCGAGGGGACACTGAATAGTGCACGGTACATCCAAACCGTCATCGAACCCATCGTTCTACCATTCCTAGACCGGCAAGGGAACTTGCTGTTCCAACAGGACAATGCACGTCCGCATGTATCCCGTGCCACCCAACGTGCTCTAGAAGGTGTAAGTCAACTACCCTGGCCAGCAAGATCTCCGGATCTGTCCCCCATTGAGCATGTTTGGGACTGGATGAAGCGTCGTCTCACGCGGTCTGCACGTCCAGCACGAACGCTGCTCCAACTGAGGCGCCAGGTGGAAATGGCATGGCAAGCCGTTCCACAGGACTACATCCAGCATCTCTACGATCGTCTCCATGGGAGAATAGCAGCCTGCATTGCTGCGAAAGGTGGATATACACTGTACTAGTGCCGACATTGTGCATGCTCTGTTGCCTGTGTCTATGTGCCTGTGGTTCTGTCAGTGTGATCATGTGATGTATCTGACCCCAGGAATGTGTCAATAAAGTTTCCCCTTCCTGGGACAATGAATTCACGGTGTTCTTATTTCAATTTCCAGGAGTGTATTTAGGTGTTGTGGTTAACACACTAATCAGCATTAATATAGTCTTACACATGATTGAAAACAGTCTGACAAATTTCGGATAGTTTTTCAATTCCACGCCTGTGCGTAGTATGTTGGTAGCACTTCGTCTCCGTGCCCGTTTGCTGTGTATCAGACTTTAAAGCTGTGCGGATCAGCACAACGAAAAGGCAAGGGGTCTCGCTCGTTTTTTCCACGACTGTGCATGTAAATAAACAGAACAGTACATGTCAACTTGTACGCAAGTTAGCTGTAAATAAGTTGGAAAACAATAAAGCTAGACAAGTTTACCTCCATGTCTCCTTATGCTGGATTCTCTGACTCGAGGTTCCCTACCTCCAGTTGTTCAGTGGAGCATTCTTTACGTCACGTCACATTTTTGCACGCTGTTGTGGAAACGCTCGGTATTAGTGGAAAACTGTTCCAGCCCCAGTAGTTAGTGATTTTTACTTGTGACGACGATGGCGGGGACAGCCATCGAAAACTCGAGCATTTTATTGGAACGGACGCGGCCTGGAAACATAGAAGTATTTATTTAGAATAAGGAGAAATTTGGAAAGGCAGTTAAAATCAGAGAGAATAAGTAATGACTTTAAGCAGTTCTTCAGGCTCCCCCGGCACTGTGTTGACTTGTGTTGAATCATCGGGTATTCTTACGATTGTTTTCGTAGCTCTCGCAGGACATATCGTCGGCGAGTGCAGTTCAAAATGGTTCAAATGGCTCTGAGCACTATGGGACTCAACTGCTGAGGTCATTAGTCCCCTAGAACTTAGAACTACTTAAACCTAACTAACCTAAGGACATCACAAACATCCATGCCCGAGGCAGGATTCGAACCTGCGACCGTAGCGGTCTTGCGGTTCCAGACTGCAGCGCCTTTAACCGCACGGCCACTTCGGCCGGCGCGAGTGCAGTGGTTCGGCTGTAAGATCAGAGCTGGTGCGGCAGTCTCGGAGGACGGAGACATGCTGTCTGCCGCGGTCGGTATCGGCTAAGAACTTAATTAAGCAATCTCTGGTTTTTGGTCATGTGCTTGAGTACTAGTTTGATAGTAATTCGCAACACGCAGGTCATTATTTTGTTTATTATCTGTGAAAGTGTGAAGAATGGAAATTACGAGGGCCGTTCAGAAAGTAACCTCCGGTTGATTTAAAAAAAATACACCAAGTTAAATAAAAATATTTTAATATATACATCTTACAACTACATCTTTGCACTATTTTTCTACATAGTCTCCATAGCGATTGAGGCACTTATCGTATCTCTTCACAAGCTTTGAAATTCCTTCTGCATAAAAATCACCCGCTTGTGCCTGGAGCCAGCCTGTGACCGCATCTTTGAGCTCTTCGTCGTCATCAAACCGCTGTGACCCGAGCCATTTCTTCAAATGCATGAAGAGGTGATAATCACTTGGCGCCAGGTCTGGGCTGTAAGGTGGATGGTTGATAACGTCCCACTTGAAGGACTCAAGAAGGGCCGTTGTTCTGCGAGCAGAGTGAGGACGGGCGTTATCGTGCAAAAAAACGATACCGGAAGTCAGCATACCACGGCGTTTGTTCTGTATAGCCCGTCGTAACTTTTTTATTGTTTCACAGTACACGTCTCGATTAATGGTCGTACCACGTTCCATGAATTCAACCAACAACACCCCTTTGGCATCCCAAAACACCGTTGCCATCAGTTTTCTGGCAGAAAAATCTTGCGAGGCTTTTCTTGGTTTGGTAGGCGAATTTGAATGTGCCCACATCTTTGATTGTTCTTTTGTCTCAGGGTTCACGTACTTAATCCAGGTTTCGTCACCGGTCACGATTTTGTTTAACAATGGTTCTCCTTCGTCCTCATAACGTGACAGAAAGTCTAATGCAGAGGCCATTCTTTGAGTTTTGTGGTGGTCGGTAAGAATTTTGGGCACCCATCGTGCACAGAACTTACGGTAACCCAATCTTGCTGTCACTATCTCGTACAAGAGAGTCTTAGAAATCTGTGGAAAACCAGTAGACAACTCCGACATTGAGAAACGTCGATTTTCACGAACTTTTGCATCAACTGTCTGAACGAGTTCGTCAGTCACCAATGATGGTCTACCACTCCTCTCTTCATCATGAACGTTTTCTCGTCCACTTTTAAATAAACGTACCCATTCACGGACAACTCCTTCACTCATAACTCTTGGTCCGTACACGGCACAAAGCTCACGATGAATAGCTGCTGCAGAATATCCTTTGGCTGTAAAATACCTTATGACAGCACGCACTTCACATTTGGCGGGGTTTTCTATTGCAGCACACATTTCAAACTGCCACAAAAACTAAACTAGCGCAGGTACGACGTTCACCCGACCACGGCTTGATGCCGACTGACCTGTTGAGTGCGTGAACGCACAGATGGCGTCGCTACTCCCCCCACAACCCGCACTGCGACCAATCGGAGGTTACTTTCTGAACCGCCCTCGTATTTGTGATTTATAAAGTTGACTATAAATGTGCAGTTTTTCGTATTTTGCTCATAAAAATCGAGTGGCATTCTGTTTAAACAAACCAGTCTAAAATTTATTTTCACAATAGGAGATCCTTTTATACAGCCTGAAGATAACCTGAGTGCTGTTTTGAGCGTAGGGGACAACAAATATGGAAGACTGTAGGTAGGTGAACATTAATCGTAACTTACGCAAACTCCGGACGGTGGAAGCAACTACGCACCTGGCGTGTACTGCGGTCTTAGTACAAATGAGACCACTGCCACCTTATCAGTGGTAACACAGAGGAGGTATGGAGGAGGGAACTTTTCGAGGGAAGGGGTTTGTCATTCACACAGAAATCCTTCTCTATATATATCTGTCTCTTCCTCTTGCCGCTATGGTCAGTACGCTCCTGGAGATCGGAATAGGTGACTAGTTCGGAATCTTTTACCAATGGAGAGATCATCATCACACTTTTTAAGTTACAGACCACACGTACTGTGGTTACACGTTATGTGTCTTTAATACAGTGGTATACATTCTGCATCGTCTGCATTGTCAATTGCGGAGAGCAATCGGATGGTATGATCGCAGCTGAACTGTAAATAGCGGCATTGTTGGAAGCTGCCATTTTGAATACGGAATGTAATTTGATTAATGATGAGAGCATCTCATCTCATCTCATAGAAGAGGATGATATATCCTGAAATGTAGCTATGAAGATTATTTATGGGAAAATATAAGTTCATGAATGGGAAAGATACGTTTAATCTTTGGTTATTTTAACTTCCCCGTTGTCTGTGGCTCGGAACATTATTTGATCTGCCGTAACTCTTAAGGAACTTTGTATTCTTAGAAATCAGTGAAGCCAGCACCACGGCCGTTTATGCTCTTATTTTGAGACATTATTTCTCGACTTTTATCGAAATTAATACACAACTTGGACATTGATCCGCATGCTGCAGAGTGAGTACGTCATAGCACCCCAGAAGGATTCCCCAATGAGTACGATTGTGCCTCTGACTGTTTTAAGAATTTTCAGAGTCGACGATCGGCGGAATTGTGCCGAGTCACAGAAATTTTATTCCAGGTGCTGACCTCGACATCGAAAGGCACGCAGAATATGATTACGAACTGTAACTGCCCTTTACATACCATTAATCATTTTGCTTTATAGACTTTAGAATTCAAACAGGAATTAAATTAATAAATGGGAGTTTGGGAGATAATTGTGTTAAAATCTAAGGGTAGTCAGTTCGACTAAGTACCTAGGAATTACAGTTACGAGCAACTTTAATTGGAAAGACCACATAGATAATATTGCTGGGAAGGCGAAACAAAGACTCCACTTTTTTGCCAGAACACTTAGAGGATGCGACTCACCCACTAAAGAAACAGCCTACGTTACACATGTCGGTCTTCTGCTGGAATATTGCTGCGCAGTATGGGATACTTACCACGTAGGATTGACGGAGGACACCGAAAGAGTGCAAAGAAGGGCAGCTCGTTTCGTATTATCGTGCAATAGTAGTGAGAGTGTCACTGATATAATGCGTGAGTTGGGGTGGCAGTCACTGAAACAAAGGCGGTCTTCTTTGCGGCGAGATCTATTTACGAAATTTCAGTCATCAACTTTCTCTTCCGAATGCAAAAATATTTTGTTGACACCCACCTACGTAGGGAGAAACGATCATCATAATAAAAAAAGAGAAATCAGAGCTCTAACGAAAAGAGTTAGGTGTTCCTTTCCCGCCGGCCGAAGTGGCCGTGCGGTTAAAGGCGCTGCAGTCTGGAACGGCGAGACCGCTACGCTCGCAGGTTCGAATCCTGCCTCGGGCATGGATGTTTGTGATGTCCTTAGGTTAGTTAGGTTTAACTAGTTCTAAGTTCTAGGGGACTAATGACCTCAGCAGTTGAGCCGCTTAGTGCTCAGAGCCATTTGAACCATTTTTTGTTCCTTTCCCCCACGCAACACTCGAGAGTGGAATGGTAGAGAAGTAGTATGAAAATGGTTCGATGAACCCTCTGCCAGGCACTTAAGTGTGAATTGCAGAGTAACCATGTAGATGTAGATGTAGAAATATTGGGAAACAACTTCTCTCGCCCGAAATTTTCCATTCAACTAACCAAATATTATTCATTCATAATTATTTAACTTCCGTTTAATGCGGAGGGAACTGAAAACTCCCTTATCCGAAAGCTGCTAGTCTCCGGTCAGTGGTGAGTGATGACACAGAATGGAAGGCATACACTCATAAGTTGTGTTACGTTTGACATTTGAAGATATTACGTGTTTTTTTTCTGTGTAATGCAACTTTCTGTACATTAAACATACAAAACCACACCTTAATCAAAGTTGGAGTTATGGGAGGCGGAAATGTGAAGGGGCTACGATGTGATCAGTGCACTATACGTGATCTACGTTTGCGGTGTTCACGATGAGTGTGCCAGCCGTCACGTTTCTGAGCAGTCCATCATAAAGCCACAGTCACGCCCGAATGCGAAAAAAATCTACACGTTACACGATTCGACAACTCGACCAAATGGAGATCCACAGTAACGCCCCCTTAGAGAGTGCGCGTCATATTCGTACCTTTCACTCGGCGTCTCACCCTTTCACGTCGCTTATGTATCTTACCAGGCCTGGCATCAACAATAAAGACAAACGTCTGTTAGGCTTTCCGGTGGCCGTTCTACGTGCCACAGAGAACTGTAGCTCTAATGATTTGCATTCCAGCCGACGGAGTGTACGTGCACGGAGTTACTTTGAAATCGGACCATGTTTTCTGGCTGCTCCACTTCTCTGTCAAGCAGTCTAGACCACAGGGACTCTATATTGACTGTGTTTCCGTGATGAGGTTACACGCTTTCAGGGATGATGGAGAAGAGCATATCTATCAATTTCAGGTGAAGAACCCTCGTCGGAAAATGACCAGGTCGAACGTTATAAGCATAAATCGTTCCCTGATGTTCGGGCATCAGTCACAGCTCCTTGAATTCAACTACTACGAAATAGTGCATTGATAATGGGCAGGCACTAATCTGGATTTTCCAAATAAAATCTGCAAAATGGGACGACTGATTGCCATGCCCTGTCATTTACAAATTATATGAGTCACTGACTGCACCCATGTTTCTGATGGAAGGTAAGCTGACACACTACGTGGTCAGTAGGCAGAAACTCATCTGAACATTGCGGAAGTGAGGACGCTATAAAATTAAGAGTGGTAACAGGAAGAAAAGTTTTCCCAAAAATGTAAATTCATTAACATGAAACAGACATTTATATGCAAGTGAAACGTGTAGCGGCCGGCCGGAGTGGCCGAGCGGTTCCAGGCACTTCAGTCTGGAACCGCGCGACTGCTACGGTCGCAGGTTCGAATCCTGCCTCGGGCATGGATCTGTGTGATGCCCTTAGGTTAGTTAGGTTTAAGTAGTTCTAAGCTCTAGGGGACTGATGACCTCAGACGTTAAGTCCCATAATGCTCAGAGCCATTTTAACCGTTTTTTGAAACGTGTAGCATAAACTGTACTGACAAAATGGGAAAGTTTTTAATCGTGTTGTAACAGAAGTGCGCTGACGTTTAGATGGATAGGTCGAATGAAGAGGTACTAAATCGAATTGTGCAAGAAGGCGCTGTGAAGAAGAAGTTGAGGTAAAGAATGGTTGACAGGGCGCAACCTGAGGCACCAAGTAATGGTTAATTTGGTATCAGGGTCAGCAAACTAGGAGACAATTTTTTTATGGTATGTCACGACTTAACTACACTGAGTAGATTTCGATGGAGGATGTAGTAGTTATGCAGACAAGAAAAGTTTAACACATAACATCTACCGTGGAGAGCTGTATAGAACTAGACTTAGGACTGTAACAACTATTCGAAAACTTTGCGTGATTTATCAGACATCTTGCACAACAACATTTTCACATTTTATTTGTTTCAAAAGATATTTCCACTCTCTTCACTCGTGAATATGCTACTCCAGCAGCAGCATGTACTGTGACTGTCTTCATCTCTTCGCGGTGGTTGGGATCGCGCCGGAAATGAGTTCGCGTCGTAACGACAGTCCAGCGGATATCCGGCTCCATTATAACACGGCTGCCTCCTGGTTAGCCGGTAACAAGTTCTCCGAGCTGGTGCGAACACAAGATAAGCTTCCTGTTCACCTCACACCACCATCTCTGGTCGATATTATACACTCGTTAGTGTTTTCGAAGAGTTCGTAAGAGATGCACTGATGACTGGTATACGATGATGACAGGGAATGACATAGGTTTCCCACGGGGCCATCTGTTTAGGAAGGAGATGGAAAGCGTAATCCAAGGAGACTGCGCATACATTAGAACTCTGATTCTCCGGAATGCGAACACACCCTCTTAACTGCTGCCGTACTAGCCACGAATTTTTCCACTGTCTCTTTGCAATACATTCAATGTGTCTTAACATCACCCAGTGGCGTATCTTGCCTTAGACGGTGTAACTCCATCCCACGTGAAAGGTAAATTCTTAAAATTTTACTGAGATGTAATGATTCATTAGAGGAGTCATTATTTCACCCTGAACCCAATCATTGTATGGAGATCTGTGTTGAAAAATTCTTTTCGGAGACAAAAAGTAGGCTCGATGAACTGCTTTTATTATTATTATTATTATTATTATTATTCATTGAATTACTGCTTTGATTTTATTATTATTACAGGGTGATCAAAAAGAATACCACAACTTTAAAAATGTGTATTTAATGAAAGAAACATAATACAACCTTCTGTTATACATCATTACAAAGAGTATTTAAAAAGGTTTTTTTTCACTCAAAAACAAGTTCAGAGATGTTCAATATGGCCCCCTCCAGACACTCGAGCAATATCAACCCGATACTCCAACTCGTTCCACACTCTCTGTAGCATATCAGGCGTAACAGTTTGGATAGCTGCTGTTATTTCTCGTTTCAAATCATCAATGGTGGCTGGGAGAGGTGGCCGAAACACCATATCCTTAACATACCCCCATAAGAAAAAATCGCAGGGGGTAAGATCAGGGCTTCTTGGAGGCCAGTGATGAAGTGCTCTGTCACGGGCTGCCTGGCGGCCGATCCATCGCCTCGGGTAGTTGACGTTCAGGTAGTTACGGACAGATAAGTGCCAATGTGGTGGCGCTCCATTCTGCTGAAATATGAATTGTTGTGCTTCTTGTTCGAGCTGAGGGAACAGCCAATTCTCTAACATCTCCAGATACTGTAGTCCAGTTACAGTAGCACCTTCGAAGAAAAAGGGACCAAAAACTTTATTGGCTGAAATACCAACGTTTAAAACACCACCTATCAGGAGGTTTAACACCATACTTCGTTCGAAATGCACGCTGAACAACTGTCGTCGATTCACTTCTGCCGTACTCAATAACACAAAAAGCTTTGTGTTGAGCGGTCGCCATCTTAGCATCAACTGACGCTGACGCCTAGTCAACAGCGCCTCAAGCGAACAAATGTTCAACTAAATGAAACTTTATAGCTCCCTTAATTCGCCGACAGATAGTGCTTAGCTCTGCCTTTTGTCGTTGCAGAGTTTTAAATTCCTAAAGTTGTGGTATTCTTTTTGAATCACCCTGTATTATTATTACTGTTGTGGATTGGCAAGAGCGCCAATCCACTATGAGAGGAAGTCGAAAGGCACGCGTTTTAGCTCACGCAGGCTGGCGTGAGGTCTGGAAAAGGTCAAGGAAATTAGACTAGCAAAAAACGTACGTAGCTGCTGGAATACTTAACTTTAATCCATAAATGGTGAACATCGCTCTTGACGGTACATGTTTTACAGCATCAATAGTAACCGGTAATGGCGTCTTGCTAGGTCGTAGCAAATGACGTAGCTGAAGGCTATGCTAACTATCGTCTCGGCAAATGAGAGCGTATTTTGTCAGTGAACCATCGCTAGCAAAGTCGGCTGTACAACTGGGGCGAGTGCTAGGAAGTCTCTCTAGACCTGCCGTGTGGCGGCGCTCGGTCTGCAATCACCGATAGTGGCGACACGCGGGACCGACGTATACTAACGGACCGCGGCCGATTTAAAGGCTACCACCTAGCAAGTGTGGTGTCTGGCGGTGACACCACAATCACTGATTCAAGGAATTAGTTGTTTAGTATCCAGTCTCTCTAAGAAAAGTTAAGGTCTTTGAAATGACTAAAGATCTGCTGCTGCACGCTGACTGTAAGCTGTACTCGATGTCTCTGTCGGTCGTCGAAATGCGTGCTGAATCTGTAGGAATTTTAGTCTACGTTAACTACGGTCCAATTCTCCTTTCCATGGAAGCCTGTCCGTCGAAGGGCATTTGTTTAAAAGTCTTTAAATTAATGACCGTATAGAGTTTGCAGGTTGGAGCTTCCATAGTCCAAAGAAATGTCTCGTAGGCATGCACAAATATTTGAAAATGTGAAACCATAAGATGCAGAATAATTTACGCAATACACACATTCTTTGCGCTGCCGAGAAATTGGTTTATAGGCTTATTATTATCGCACAAAATCAGAAAATGTCTTTCAATAAAAGATGGCGGTCTCGCAACAATGCCTTCTCTCTTAAGCCGTAGTACAATCGTCCATACTCATTAAGATCAGAAGTTAGACTATATCTTTTCACAGTAGTTAACATCGAACCAAAGGTCTCTCAGTTCAAAGAATAGAGAGAGCGTCAGCGATAATGCTGGTTTCTCGCAATCAGTTGCGCGCGAGTGCGCTTCAAATAACATCTTGTTCGAACACGTGTGTGTGCCTGTCACATGATAATGGGCACTGTAACGAACGTTGTCGTGGTTCGCATTTAACAGACTGTAAGTGAAAAGCAAATGTAGGGTAAAGAGTTTTCACAAAAGAATCCAAAACTCTCATTCTTAAGTAAGTAAATATACTTTCCTTACTGTAGGTTACATAGATAACTAATAATCTACAATCAACGCTCCAAGGAGCCAAGCTAGCCATACAATTCAAACACACACTTATCTCGCCTTTTCTTCGGCAATCTTACTTATGAAGTCGTCATAGCTGAAGACGCCTTTAGTTTTTCGAGATGGTCTGCCTCTAAAGACAGCACTGACAAGTCTAAAAGCCGTTCTTGGCTCTTAGAAGATAATCAGTTTTAATTTCGAAAAACTAATTTCAGATGTTGCAGTTGTTACAAGAATGGTCAAAAATAGAAAACATAATGTTATTACCACCGGAAAACTGGATGCAACGCTACTGACTTTAATAACTAATAATTCCGCCAGTACTTTCAAGAAAAGAATTTTCTGACTTTCAGTTCTTTAGCACATTTTCAAAGAAATTATTTATTCACACAGGTAAAGTGACATATCTTATCTTTACTGTATTTAACAGTCAGTTTTCCAGCATCCGTTTTTTTTTATCATTTAATTTGCAAATGATAAGAGTTTCTCGGGTTGTAACACTTCGGATGCGTCACTAACGTCACAGAGGCTTTTAAATCTTTGTTTAGTTCGAGAAATTGATATATCTAAACAGCAATTGTACACGTTGACTTTGAAGTACGCTTCGGAGTCTGAGATTCTCTCATCTTCTGATAAATCATCAAAATATCGCTTCGTCATCCTCTGTTTCTTATTTTTGAAATCATCTGTAACATTCACCCCCTCCGTTCTTTTGCTAGGTCTCTGGACTCGTTTAGCAAACCGTGGAATTAATTCTGATTTCTTCTTTCGCTCAGTCTATTCAAAACATTACTTAGTAAAATACTAGCTTTCTGTTAGTCATTATTTTCATGCTGTTGAGCCTTAGAAACTGGATTAACGATGTCAAACAAATAATTAAAACAGGCGACAAGCACTATAGAATCGTAGTTCTCTAAAATAATAGATGTAGTTTAACACGTTCGTCTTTTTTAGTGGAAATTTATCTGCTACAATTTTTCATTATTAATGAATAATTTTTCTTTATAGCCGATAAAGCGTCGTGTCTTGAAGACCATCTAGTAGTGCATACCTCCTTATGGGTAATTTTACATTTTAAATATGTATCGTTTCTCAACATTGACCAGCGTTTTACAGTATTCTCAAAAAAGGTATATATTTTATCCCAAATCATCGAAAAAAATTAACACGTCAGCAACATTTACATTAAATTTAATGCATGTGCCGCACAGTGAATATAATCGGCAGTTGGCGCACGTTCTTTTATAAGAGCTTGTAATGCTCCATACACACACGACATGATACTGTATTTGCTCTGTTGTAACCCTGCCCCCTACATTTGGACATATCAATTCCACGTCCTTTTATAGTATTAAAAATTTCAGTTTTAAGCCCTTCTGCACTGCAATCAGCTACTGACATAGATCCCAGAAAGGACTCACTGTTATTTCATTAGGCACACGATCTTCATTTTCTGCTATTGTGATGTATGGAAATACTACAGAAAGTTGGTCAGTTTTTGACAGGTCTTGGGTCGTATCCAAAATAATAGCCAGAAGCAGAGCTTTTTTTTTAAATTTCTAAAACAATGTCTTCTCTAACTGCAGTAGTCTCATTTAGCATCGCGGGGCTTAAATAATTAATTTCACCTTTTTGTTTTAAAAGAAGTTCTTTTGAAACATGATCATAATTTGACAGTAAACGTAAAATTGTCATGAAATTTCCGGATTCAGAACAGTGGCCTCTTGAGGGTAAATTGCATGAAGCTAAAGTAATTATGACATTAACAACACGATGCAATACAGCTCGTCAGAAAGTAATTTTACAATTGGTTTCCCTCTGAAGTAAAGTATCGATGGTATTACCTTGTAATCAAACATCAAATGACAGAGCCCGATTCATATGCCGCTATGTTTTCATGGTTAGATGTACGTTATGTGAAATTACTTCTAAGTGAAACACTGTTAATCAATGCGGAGGAATATGATTTGCTTTGACCATCTGCAAACAACCAACTGAAGTGACAGTACGGTTTGTTTAAAATGTTAGAATAACGTAACTATAGCCTTGAAATTTTGATACCAGCCTAATTGAAATATGAGTAATGATAGATTAAAAAACATCGCTTTGTATCTGGATCCTTTGGAAATGGTCCCTGTGGTTTGAATGAGACCAGTTTAAAAATTATTTTTCGTTCGCATTCAGTAAGGCTCCAACTAAAATTTCCTTAATCTGACGAAGATATATTATGAAATTCCTCGGACATATTGAGATCCTCGGTATGTGTTTCTTCTATTTCCCGAACCTCTGGCAAACAATGTGTTCCAGATGAATCTAAAAATGGAATGAAGTAAAATTAATAATGAGAAGTTCTGTAAATTGTCCAAAACTGTAATTTTAAAAATGTTAATTAAACAAGTCTTTAAACCCCGCCGGTGAATCTAAATTGTTTCACGGGCCTCGTTGATGACGTGCAAAGTCAAAGTGGGCCATTTTTTATAAGTCGTTCAGTCTTATGATCGCTGCGGTGTGGGGGGTGCGAGGTTCAGAAGGCGGATGAGCAACGGTTCGATTGTAGGAGTGAAATAAATAGATAAATAGGCCTAATTTGCGGCATCTTATTCAGTGCAAGCAAAACACACACACATACACACATACACACACACACACACACACACACACACACACACACACACACACACACACACACACACCATTTTGCTGTCGTGCCGCACGACTTCTATGGTGGAGATTCGACGAATACAAGTGATATTTCTCGGAAGCACTTTCTTTGCGTAGTCACTGATATTCGTATGTGGTCTGTTTTCCTACCAAAGAAAATTGCATTAAAGTATGTCGGTTCTATACAGATATTTCGTGAGTAAGAGAAGACTGACATTTAAAATACGGTACTTTTTAAACTTGTACTGTCCTGTTACGTGCCCTTGAGGAATTGAAAAAGTAATAGATAATGCGTTAGGAAAACTTTCTTCGCCCATCTAGTAATATTAGAAATTCAATTTAGCGCTCAACAAAGTGGTGATAGTAACAACAATAAAACATAGGCGGCGTAACTGAGTCTGCAGAGTAACACAAACGATCACTACATGGATTGGCTGATGTTTCAAAGCAGCACGTAGGCCCAGATTGATCTGGGACGTAGGCCTAAAGTTCTAAGCATCATGGGCAAGATTCCTTCAGAACATAGGGGAATCGTCAAAATGTGAATTAAATAGTGGGGTACAGGGCCGGAAGACGCCGAAACGGCGTTTCGGCACCTCCGAAAGAAGATTATTTTGGAACAAAGTGAACCAAGTCCGCCACCAGAGATTGAAAGTAGTACACTTATTTTGAAACGTAATATAGAATTCGCTACTGCACAGGCACCTTCGAATGTAACTGTGTGTTACGAAAGAGTGTTAGCGATTTGTCTGCAAAAAACATTCCACACAAACATTAATTTGAGATAGCTGTAAAACTGCAATGTGCGTTGACTGTCTGTATTTGTGTTCTTCCCACTTCTCATTCGCTGTGAGTTTGGTGTATAGTGAGACATTTTTTTTCGATCATGTTACAGTTTTTCAAAGTGTTGGTTATGTACGTATACTGTAGAGTTCCTGTTGTTTTTCAACCTGTGCCTTTTTCTTTCTTTGGTGAGGTATTTTTTCATACTTTCCATTTGTGGCAAATACTATGTAAGCATATTGACCTATGATGTTATGCAAGGGGCATCAAGATTAGAAACAAATATATGTAGCAGGTCTAAGACGAAATTAATGGTCTTGGGAAACATGCAACCAGCAAAGTCAGCATATCGAACATACCATCCTGGAATATATATCGCTTATCCAGACGTTTTCGTCTAATTTGTAATCCATAAATTCGTCGATCTTACTGGAAAAATTCGATTATCGTCCTTACTTTTAATGAATTTTTCATCGGGCCAGTTCTTCCAAGGAAAGATTTTTTTGCTATTCGAGGCGTAAGCTCTTGTTAAATGTACCGCACACGCTGATGATACTTTAGAAACGATTCAGCAATGAATGGTCAGCTCTATAGTTACATTACGGAAAGAAAAATTACTGTAACATTGGAAGTCTGTGTTAAAATGAAATTTAATTATGCTTGGGACTGAAAAAGAGTTCGTAATTCGCCTTAACCGAAATTCGTGTTAACCGATAAAATTTACTATTACAACTAATGTATTCTTTCCTGGACCAAATTTTTTTTCGCGTTGACCATTAGCTCGTCCTGTGCGATTTCGCGCAAACAATGTTATACAGTAATGCCGTACTATTTTAGTGTATCACCATATTATTATCTATGTAAGATAAACAAAATTTTAATTAATACACTCTGCATGGAACGCGTAAAATTAAACATCCATCACATACACCTAATGTGG
Organism: Schistocerca nitens; assembly: GCF_023898315.1. Taxonomy (NCBI): domain Eukaryota; kingdom Metazoa; phylum Arthropoda; class Insecta; order Orthoptera; family Acrididae; genus Schistocerca; species Schistocerca nitens. The sequence goes on from NC_064619.1 coordinate 614,219,701, forward strand.
GAAAGCTTGTGTATATAAAATTATGGAATGTACTTTCTTATAAGGTGAGTACTGCATGTGTACAAATCCAAAGAACGCGCTGCTTGCACGTATTTACCTAGTGCAATTTGTTCGACTGGACGATAAACCTAGATACAACTTGTCACACGCTGCCGCTCTCGAGCAACATGAATCGCATAAGCACCCTTAGCCTAAGCCTATGGTTTGTTACCATAAATCAAATAAAATTATATATGTTGTTCATTCCGTGGCGACGTGTAATGATACTTATGAGTCCTGCGTTACAAAGGGTAGAACGCTACCTAACGTGACCTAAATTATAAACAAGTAGTATTTTTTTCGTAGTGATAGATAAGTTTTTAGTACTTACTATTGCAAAGTAAATGCCTCACAGAATGTGATAGCTGAAAAAATTCAGAAATTTTGAGCAATTGTTTATAACTTCCTCCTTTTTCTGTTCGCTTCTTCTTTTCATAGCTCCACTGGGGTAATCTCTCTTTCTTTCACTCCTTTCTTTCACAACTTAACGTATCAACGAACAAATAATCGCTATATTTACAACGTCTGAACTTCAGGAACCGCGTGCGCAGATTGAACAAAGGCGTATTGATTGTTCTCATTGACTGAAAAGGAGAAATAACGTAATCATTGTTGTCTGCTGACATGCACCGTGGGAAATCTAAAACGTTCAGTGTTACCAACATTTGGATGCCTGGTTAGTTAAGCGTTTAAGGTACGGTCTAAAACTCAAGCCTTCGCCTTCATTGAGATTGTGGAGAACATTTCACGAATTTTTGCTGACACGTATCCGGGTCCCCGTAGCTCGGGGGCCCCGTATCATTGATGGGGCTGGTACGGCGGTAGCGACGCCCCTGACATCACTTCAAACCCAAGTTATCGTTGAGGCACCCAGTATTGTTACTTAAAGGCGACGATAATAATACAGTATAAAGGAAGCTATGCTTAACAACATACACTCCTGGAAATTGAAATAAGAACACCGTGAATTCATTGTCCCAGGAAGGGGAAACTTTATTGACACATTCCTGGGGTCAGATACATCACATGATCACACTGACAGAACCACAGGCACATAGACACAGGCAACAGAGCATGCACAATGTCGGCACTACTACAGTGTATATCCACCTTTCGCAGCAATGCAGGCTGCTATTCTCCCATGGAGACGATCGTAGAGATGCTGGATGTAGTCCTGTGGAACGGCTTGCCATGCCATTTCCACCTGGCGCCTCAGTTGGACCAGCGTTCGTGCTGGACGTGCAGACCGCGTGAGACGACGCTTCATCTGGTCCCAAACATGCTCAATGGGGGACAGATCCGGAGATCTTGCTGGCCAGGGTAGTTGACTTACACCTTCTAGAGCACGTTGGGTGGCACGGGATACATGCGGACGTGCATTGTCCTGTTGGAACAGCAAGTTCCCTTGCCGGTCTAGGAATGGTAGAACGATGGGTTCGATGACGGTTTGGATGTACCGTGCACTATTCAGTATCCCCTCGACGATCACCAGTGGTGTACGGCCAGTGTAGGAGATCGCTCCCCACACCATGATGCCGGGTGTTGGCCCTGTGTGCCTCGGTCGTATGCAGTCCTGATTGTGGCGCTCACCTGCACGGCGCCAAACACGCATACGACCATCATTGGCACCAAGGCAGAAGCGACTCTCATCGCTGAAGACGACACGTCTCCATTCGTCCCTCCATTCACGCCTGTCGCGACACCACCGGAGGCGGGCTGCACGATGTTGGGGCGTGAGCGGAGGACGGCCTAACGGTGTGCGGGACCGTAGCCCAGCTTCATGGAGACGGTTGCGAATGGTCCTCGCCGATACCCCAGGAGCAACAGTGTCCCTAATTTGCTGGGAAGTGGCGGTGCGGTCCCCTACGGCACTGCGTAGGTTCCTACGGTCTTGGCGTGCATCCGTGCGTCGCTGCGGTCCGGTCCCAGGTCGACGGGCACGTGCACCTTCCGCCGACCACTGGCGACAACATCGATGTACTGTGGAGACCTCACGCCCCACGTGTTGAGCAATTCGGCGGTACGTCCACCCGGCCTCGCGCATGCCCACTATACGCCCTCGCTCAAAGTCCGTCAACTGCACATACGGTTCACGTCCACGCTGTCGCGGCATGCTACCAGTGTTAAAGACTGCGATGGAGCTCCGTATGCCACGGCAAACTGGCTGACACTGACAGCGGCGGTGCACAAATGCTGCGCAGCTAGCGCCATTCGACGGCCAACACCGCGGTTCCTGGTGTGTCCGCTGTGCCGTGCGTGTGATCATTGCTTGTACAGCCCTCTCGCAGTGTCCGGAGCAAGTATGGTGGGTCTGACTCACCGGTGTCAATGTGTTCTTTTTTCCATTTCCAGGAGTGTACATTGTTCCTTTTATTTGTAGCTCGATGTACAGGGTTGATAGAGGCATTATCGTGTACAAAGAATAGAATGTACGACGCAAATACACATATTTAAATCGATGTCTCTCTCTGTGAGTCGAGAGCAGACTGTTTTTCCTACAGTTCAGCTGCTTTAAATTTAATAAACAAGCAGCAAAATAGTGTTGACTACAGTCCGATAAAAATTACTTGCCAGTTGACGTCTGTCACTTACCGTTACCGCGTTGCCACGCCGGCTGCCGCTCGGTTAAAAGCGACACGCAAAAACGGCAGGTCAATTCAGGAGCGCTGTTCACGTAGCTCTGAGCACTACTCAAAGCGGCTGCCGCCAAGTACAGTGGCAACTCGGGAAACTCCGCCCACAGTTAACTGCAAGCGACAAATGAACGAAGAGCGGCAGACTGAGGATTTCGTAGCCCTGAATGTACACTCACGGCTTAACCTAGCCACAACATCGTGATGTGCAGTGTATCCGGAAAACAGCGGTCGACAATCTGCGGCAGAACGATTACTCGCGCTCAATTTGTCCTTTGCAATTAAAGCTGACCTGTATGACGAAGCACAAGACATAACATTTTCAGTTCTAGCACTAAAAGCGAACTGTAGCTTCTCGGTTTTATTGTTATCTGAAACCATCCTCACACACTTGCTATAAAAACTGAGCAGTCCTGGTAGGGACTCTGTTATAGTCGATACAGGCAGATTCCAAACGAAAAAAGAATGATATGAAGAAAAACGAAGACAGTCAATCCGATGTTGAAAACAGTGGACAAAAGGTTGAAAATAAAATGTTACATTTAAGCCAAATGACTGTAAACAATAATAATGAGTCAAACTGAGCAAGATTAACAGATAAAAGAGTTACATAATAAGGTGAGATTTGAACTCACAACCTTCCGCTTGTCCAAATAGTAACTTAACTCCATTAATTAAAACTACCGGGCTGAATTGCCGTGGTCCATGTGTAAAACTTCTTCTCCTTCCTGACGTTTCATTGCCTACTGCGGGAAACGTCTTCTGAGGTGAGTCGGCGACTGGCTTCTGGGCGCTGGAGGTCCCGCTTATATAGAGCGCTTAGATGACGCCAACACTCATCACGTGCTTTTGACTTTAAAACTATCTCTGGCTAGTGCCATCTCTCTCGATTACAGGTAATCGATTGTCACTTCGTTTGTACAAAGTCGACCGCCATATCTTGTCTAGTTTTAATCCTAGTTCTTTTTTATTAAAATTATTTTCGTGCTTGTAGATTTCTATAGCTTCTCTATGTATGCGGGTATAATAATGTGAGGCCCTAGCTATCACGTTTGTCTCCGTAAATTTTATTTCGTGATCACCGTCTTTGAAAACATGTTCCGCTACAGCTGATTTGTCAATTTGTCCCAGTCTACAGTTCCTTTTGTGTTCCGTTATGCGGGTATTAACACTCCTTTTAGTTGTACCAATAAAAACCATGCCACAGCTACACTTGGGGTAACTAAGGGGTGTTGTGCGTCTTTCACCGATCTTAAACTTTCACTAATTTTCTTGGTAGGTCGAAAGATTGTCTCCACTTGAAACTTGGCCAAAACTTTCCCAATACGGTCCGTGATGATATGAATAAATGGAAGAAAACTTTTCCAGCAGACGGTTGTTGCTGTCGTGTATTTTCGGACACTTTTCTTCTAGGGTGAGTGTTCGATCTATTTCAAGAGAAATGGGTATTTCTCTTGAAATCCGTTCGCAAATGGCTTAATTCATCTTGCAAATAAATTGGCTCACAGATGTTATTAGCCCTGCCCACTAAAGGTTTTATGACTCCTCTCTTCTGCCTAGAATGATGATTCGAATCCTTATGTAGGTAACGATCGGTGTGTGTGTCTTTCCTAGATACCTTGTACCCTAATGTCCCATCTGCCCGTTTAATAACCAATACATTCAAAAAAATTTGTTGTTCATTACTCTCTTTCTCCATGGTGAACTGTATCTTTGGATTGAAACTGTTTATGTCCACCAAAAAATCACTCAGTTCCTCTTTAGGATGATTCCATATCACAAAGGTGTCATCCACGTACCGATACCATTTCAAAGGGCTTTTTTTGGCCGACTGCAGCACTTGTTGTTCGAAAAATTCCATAAATAGATTAGCAATAGCAGGGCTCAGAGGGCTACCCATGGCCACCCCATCAATTTGTTCATATAATTCGTTGTTATATTGAAAGTAGGGGGAGTGAACACGCAGCGGAGCGATAAGAATGAAAGGAGTTGTGTAACGGCCTTTTTATTTTACTTTTAATTTAAGTACCAGAACTCCAGGAATCGCTCACGCCTGCGTTTGGTGAAACATCAAAACGTGTCTACTATAAATTTTAATGGACTTTCCGTTTCAAATTCGTTCAGAGCATCATGTCGGCGAAATAAGCTTCAGCATCTCATAGCCTGGACACTACAGGTGGAAAACGGGTCGTGGAAGGTGCTCCATAGAAAATGTGAAAAAAATCTGCTTGTAGCCGGGGCTGCGAACAGCTGCACAGTGTCGATCATTAAGCTGCGTCCAAAAGCCTAGCTACGATTTCTCGTCAGGGCCAAAAAGGAAGCGGATCGGATGGCCGCGTATCTAGCTCTCAGCGCTAGTTTTCGTTGCGGGATAATGAATCACGTCCAGGACTAATAGCGTCTGGAAAGTGATATGAGCAGGTGTCTGCGGGTAAGGAAAACCAAGATACGCTGGCGAGCCTCAAGACGTCAGACGACGGACCACATGGGAATCGGTGGGCGACTGTGTTGTCCACACCGCAATGGACACGAAGGGGTGTGTCAGCGAGGTGGATGTGTCGTAAACGAAACTGCTTGACCTGTTTGCCGTCGACGGTGATGTACCTGGCGGATTGGACGCTGGCGTCGAGAAATACTTCAGCGCTTCTTTCTATACACGATGCCACATGATGTGGAAATGCTACGACACCACATGCCATTAACGCTATATTAATATATCTATAAAGCTAGTAGCAAAAAGTTCGGTCTCGTGCAATGTCGTATGAAGTTTGTCTACTATAGGCCAATCTCTCTGATGATAACAATTCAATATGTGACACCGAATAGGGTCTTGTTCGAAAGGATCCAGTAGCTTTGAGTGGAGGAATACAGCTCCAAGACGTGAAGTGTCAACTATCCGTTAACTGTAATCAGATTACAGTCAAAGATCTGACATCTAATAGACCGAACCTAAGTGCCGCTACAAAATCACGTTCGCAACTGCCGTTGACTAAGATGTAGCAAAACAGTTTATTACTCTGTTAATCTCTCACTAAACTGTTTCACTGATGGTTAAAACAAGTTATTATGCTGAACTGATAAAATGTTTCGAGCCCCCAGTTTCCTGGATACCAACTCAGTATATAACATAAATAAATTATTAAATTAGCTGGAAAACACCAGAATATGTTCATAGTTGTAGTTACTGAAGTATCTTCACCTATAAAATGGTTAATCGACACAACGATTCACTTTCCTAATGGTAGATTTAAGAAAAGTCCCCACAAATCTGACTGAGACAAAGTCCAACTCTGTACAAAATTATCTGAGTCCTGGAATATTTCTAAGTCCCACAAAATGCGAAACATTTCGTTTACCTAGAGAATACGTCTGTACCACCGCTCGTACCCACAAAGGTACTGCGTCCTTCAACTGTCCCAAACAGCTTCATATGCTGGGTGACCAACAAAATCTTGGCTGCCGACGTTATAGTGACTCGCTCATCCCCTGCGCAAGACTGTCCCATGTGATTACCAATCCCTTTAAAAAACATCTACATAAGTTTGATCAAAATTCAGTTTCCACCATTACCTATGCGCTGAAGTGACATAGTATACCCTCAAATCAAAGTTTATATATTTAAAATTTGAGCTTGCAATCAAGAGAATTGTTTACTCTCATCGTATCTTTATTGTTTACAATACAAATATGAATGGTAAATTACTTTTATATAGTTTTGTCTCACATTTCCACTACTGTTATTACAATCGTATATGTTCAATAAAATTTAAATTATGGGCAAAACTACACGAATTTAACACAAAAAAAAGAAAGTAGGCAGTGAAAATAATATATCTTAACAACTGAATGGTGTGTGTAGTGAATCGCTGCGAACTAAGGCTGCCATGCTCTAAGTATATTCATTCAAAAGATATTCTGATTTTAATTAATTTTCCAGTTAAAATGTCTCTCACAATTTAATTACAGAAGTTATTGGATGTGTAAGTTGTTTACTTGATGCATCTTGCACTGAAGAGCCAAAGAAACTGGTACACCTGCCTAACACCGTGTAGGCCCCAGCGAGCACATAGAAGTGCCGCAACACGACTAATGTCTGGAGTAGCGCTGGAGAGAATTGACAGCATGAGTCTTACAGGGCTGGCCATAAATCCATAAGAGTACGAGGTGTCGGAGATCTCTTCTGAACAGAAAGTTGCAAGGCATCTACGATACGCTCAGTAATATGTCTGGGGAGTTTCGTGGCCAGTGGAAGTGTTTAAATTCAGAAGAGTGTTCCTGGAGCCACTCTGTAGCAAATATGGACGTGTAGTGTGTCGTATTGTCCTGCTGAAAATCGACGTGAATGGATGCAGGTGATCAGACAGGATGCTTACGTGCGTGTCGCCTGTCAAGACTCGTATCTAGACGTATCAGGAGTCCTATACCACTCCAACTGCACACGCCCCACACCATTACTGAGCCTCCACCACTCGACAAGCAGGTCATTGGATTCATGAGGTTGTCTCCATACCCGGACACATCCATCCGCCCGATACAATTTGAAACGAGACTCGTCCAAATAGGCGACATGTTTCCAGCCCAGTCCAATATCGGTGTTGACGGACCGTGGCGAGGCGTAAAGCATTGTGTCGTAAACCATTAAGGGTGCACGAGTGGACCTTCGGCTCCGAAAGCCCATATGAATGATGGCTCAGCATTGAAATCTGCAGGAATTAGCAGAAGGGTTGCACTTTTGTCACGCTGAACGATTCTGTTCAGTTGTCGTTGGTGTCATTCTTGCAGGATCCTTTTGCGGCCGCAGCGAAGTCAAAGATTTGATGTTTTACTGTATTCCTGACATTCAAGGTATACTCGTGAAATGGTCGTGCGGTAAAATTCCCATTTCATCGTTACTTCGGAGATGCTGTGTCCCATCACTTGTGCTCCGCCTATAACAACACGTTCAAACTTTGTTAAATTTTGGTAACTGTCATTATAGCGGCAGTAATCGACACGACACACTTGTTGTATTCTGCCTGTTTACGTATCTCTGTATTTGAGTTTGCATGCCTATACCAGTTTCTTTAGCGCTTCAGTGTATGAAGAGCTACAAACTAAGGGATCGATCTCTTTGGTGGGGTGAATAATTCAAAAGTCATAAATTATTTTGTGAATCACCTACACTCCTGGAAATTGAAATAAGAACACCGTGAATTCATTGTCCCAGGAAGGGGAAACTTCATTGACACATTCCTGGGGTCAGATACATCACATGACCACACTGACAGAACCACAGGCACATAGACACAGGCAACAGAGCATGCACAATGTCGGCACTAGTACAGTGTATATCCACCTTTCGCAGCAATGCAGGCTGCTATTCTCCCATGGAGACGATCGTAGAGATGCTGGATGTAGTCCTGTGGAACGGCTTGCCATGCCATTTCCACCTGGCGCCTCAGTTGGACCAGCGTTCGTGCTGGACGTGCAGACCGCGTGAGACGCCGCTTCATCCAGTCCCAAACATGTTCAATGGGGGACAGATCCGGAGATCTTGCTGGCCAGGGTAGTTGACTTACACCTTCTAGAGCACGTTGGGTGGCACGGGATACATGCGGACGTGCATTGTCCTGTTGGAACAGCAAGTTCCCTTGCCGGTCTAGGAATGGTAGAACGATGGGTTCGATGACGGTTTGGATGTACCGTGCACTATTCAGTGTCCCCTCGACGATCACCAGTGGTGTACGGCCAGTATAGGAGATCGCTCCCCACACCATGATGCCGGGTGTTAGCCCTGTGTGCCTCGGTCGTATGCAGTCCTGATTGTGGCGCTCACCTGCACGGCGCCAAACACGCATACGACCATCATTGGCACCAAGGCAGAAGCGACTCTCATCGCTGAAGACGACACGTCTCCATTCGTCCCTCCATTCACGCCTGTCGCGACACCACTGGAGGCGGGCTGCACGATGTTGGGGCGTGAGCGGAAGACGGCCTAACGGTGTGCGGGACCGTAGCCCAGCTTCATGGAGACGGTTGCGAATGGTCCTCGCCGATACCCCAGGAGCAACAGTGTCCCTAATTTGCTGGGAAGTGGCGGTGCGGTCCCCTACGGCACTGCGTAGGGTCCTACGGTCTTGGCGTGCATCCGTGCGTCGCTGCGGTCCGGTCCCAGGTCGACAGGCACGTTCACCTTCCGCCGACCACTGGCGACAACATCGATGTACTGTGGAAACCTCACGCCCCACGTGTTGAGCAATTCGGCGGTACGTCCACCCGGCCTCCCGCATGCCCACTATACGCCCTCGCTCAAAGTCCGTCAACTGCACATACGGTTCACGTCCACGCTGTCGCGGCATGCTACCAGTGTTAAAGACTGCGATGGAGCTCCGTATACCACGGCAAACTGGCTGACACTGACGGCGGCGGTGCACAAATGCTGCGCAGCTAGCGCCATTCGACGGCGAACACCGCGGTTCCTGGTGTGTCCGCTGTGCCGTGCGTGTGATCATTGCTTGTACAGCCCTCTCGCAGTGTCCGGAGCAAGTATGGTGGGTCTGACACACCGGTGTCAATGTGTTCTTTTTTCCATTTCCAGGAGTGTATATTCAAAGTTATTTTTCTCTGCATGTCTTATTATAACGTTTCCAGATTCAGCTTGTGTACCATTGGAATTTTAATTAAATTCTCTTTCTTTTGATACCTCGTTTCCCCCTGTAGGCAGCACGGTTTTGGCTGCACACGCCGAAATAAGTACAAAAATATGGAAGTGTCAACGGCTACCGCACGCTATGCTACGCCGCCCCTGCCGGAATCTACCCGCTGTACTTCTCGCTCACACCCAAACCTGCAGATGCCAGACAGTCTGATCGGTACCAAACATTGTGTGTCGGTGGAATATCAACCAAAACAGCGTTTAGTTCGTCCTGTGTGCTGTCATCGAGTAGAAGACGTGTAATCGGTAATTAAAAGTAACGCAAGAAATACCGAGTATAAGGAAGCCGTATGTGTGAGCACAAGACGAAAAGAGCTCTGTTAGGTGAGTTGGTAGAGCGTGAGGTCGTTATATTGAAGGTCACGCGTTCTAAACCCCGCTGATGGCGGTTTTTGTTAACAGTTTATACGTGAGATTGTTGTATGTCAAAGCCTACACACCGGTCGGCGTGTTCGGTCAGAGAGAGATAGCTACCCTCTGTAATAAAAAATAAAACAAAATTAAAAAAAAACATAGTCAATGGATATGCATCAACGATGAACTTGAACAAGCGTTATGGGAGTTGTTAGAGCGTGAGACCGTTGTACTAAAGGTCACGAATCCGAAACCCGATGATGGCGATTTTTTTAAATAGATTATACGTGAAATTGTTATATAGGAGAACGTTTTTCTTCCATGTAAAAGGACGTTTCAGGGTTTGTAGCAATGGTCCTTTGGCAGTCTGCTTTCGCATCGTTAGTTGAAAGTAGCAAGCCCACAGTACATCTGTATGGAAAGGTGTGCTGTTGTGTATACAAATGTACGCTATCGGTTTGCTGCTTTCAGTTAATGAAGCGAAAGCAGACTGCCAGAAGAACATTGCTAGAAAGTCTGAAACGTCCTTTTACATGGCAGAAAAATGTTCTCCCATATAACAATTTCACGCATAATCGGTTAAAAAAATCACCTTGAGTGGTTTTCGAACCCGTGACCTTAAAGTACACCTATCCGACACTCTACCAAGTCACCTACTAGAGATCTTCGTATGCTGATCTCCCACATACAACTTGTCTGTAGTGCGTAGACGTCCGGAGGTTTCGGTATCAGCCACACCACGGCACGGCCGCCAACCTGCTACTGGCGCTGACTCTTCCCGGACTCACTGCACGCGCGTCACTTCTACATCTACATGTATACTCTGCAAATCACATTTAAGTGCCTGGCAGAGGGTTCATCGAACCACCTTCACAATTCTCTGTTATTTCAATCTCGTATAGCGCGCGGAAAGAATGAACACCTATATCTGATTTCCCTCATTTTATCTTGGTGCTCGTTCCTCCCTATGTAACTCGGTGTCAACAAAATATTTTCGCATTCGGAGGAGAAAGTTGGTGATTGGATTTTCGTGAGAAGATTCTGTCGCAACGAAAAACGCCTTTCTTTTAATGATGTCCAGCCCAGATCCTGTATCGTTTCTGTGACACTCTCTCCCATATTTCGCGATAATACAAAACGTGCTGCCTTTCTTTGAACTTTTTCGATGTACACCGTCAGTCCTATCTGCTAAGGATCCCACACCGCACAGCAGTATTCTAAAAGAGGACGGACAAGCTAGCGTAGGCAATCTGCTTATTAGATCTGTTACATTTTCTATGTGTCCTGCCAATAAAACGCAGTCTTTGGTTTGCCTTCCCCACAACATTTTCTATGTGTTCTTTCCAATTTAAGTTGTTCGTAATTGTAATACCTAGCAATTTAGTTGACTTTACGGCTTTTAGATTAGACTGATTTTTCGTGTAACCGAAGTTTAACGATTTCCTTTTGGTGCTCACGTGGATGACCTCACACTTTTCGTTATTTAGAGTCAACTGCCTCTTACCGCACCATTCAGATATTTTTTCTAAATCGTTCTGCAGTTTGTTTTGATCTTCTGATGACTTTATTAGTCAATAAACGACAGCGTCATCTGCGAACAAACGAAGACGGCTGCTCAGATTGAATCCCAAATCGTTTATATAGATAAGGAGCAGCAAAGGGCCTATAACACTTCCTTGTGGAAAGCCAGAAATCACTTCTGTTTTGCTCGATGACCTTCTGTCAATTACTACGAACTGTGACCTCTCTGACAGGAAATCACAGATCCAGTCACATAACTGAGACGATAGTCCATAGGCAAGCAATTTCACTACGAGCAGCTTGTGTGGTACAATGTCAAAAGCCTTCCGGAAATCCAGATATATGGAATCGATCTGGAATCCCTTGTCAATAGCACTCAGCACTTCAATTGGATAAAAAGCTAGTTCTGCTTCACAAGAACGATGTTTTCTAAACCCATGTTGAATGTATGTCAGTAGACCGTTTTCTTCGAGGTAATTCATAATGTTCAAACACAATATATGTTCTAAAATCCTGCTGCATATCGACGTTAACGATATGGGCCTGTAATTTAGTGGATGACTCCTACTACCTTTCTTGAATATTGGTGTGACCTGTGCAACTTTCCAGTCTTTGGGTCCGGTTCTTTCGTCTAGCGAACTTAGAATGCACTCAGCCTCACAGATTCTCAATACGCAGACATGACCTAACGTGATACAAGTGTGGCTAAATCATTCAAAACGTAAACAATTCTGATATAACATATGAGCTAAAATCCACGGATTGAGCGGATTAAACCGAGAACCAAAATGGCCGGAGAAGTGAGGGGAAAAATTGACACGTCGTTTATGCAAAGTTATGATAAACTGACTATTTTATATTTAAAACGTGCGCCGCCCCATACTGTTCTCTCATTGGTCCACACCGGATTCTTTTCCTACCAGATATTTCTAGTGTTAAGTCTGTTATGTGCGGCCCAAAAATACTCATCTTCTTTTGATGTGGCCCAGGTGAGGTAAAATGTTGGACAGCCGTGACTTACACTTTCACATTCAGGCAGTCATCCACAAAGTAAAAGAAAAAATTTATAGTATAGTATGATAAAGAGCTCAGGTTCATTAACAATCATCTTATGTACGTTGTACCTCTTCTTACTTTCCACTCTTGGAGAGTAATTTGGAGAGAATTTTGCCGTAATTGAACACAAGTTTCACTTGATTTTGTTTGACACAAACAAAAACTAGAATAAAAACAGATTGTTTAAAACAAAAATAAATAAAATATCCGTTACTTAAACTGTATCGTTAAAAGACATGTACAAAAACACAAAAATACTACTGGATAATATTTTACTTCCTTGATCAATCAGCATCCTTTACAAATATTTGCAGTTTGATTAGTATCTGTTGTATTCACACTGTACGCTGTTTGCTAAAATTTTTATTGTTACTGAGCAGCAACACGGTATTCTCCTAGGCATTCGTTCAATGTACATCCTCTATCTGTCGGTAAAAACGAAATTATCGTGTGGCATTGATGGCTGGGAGGCCCCGTACGGGGAAATTCGGCGACCAGATTGCATGTCTAACCTGAGGTGATGCTACATTGGGCGACTTGATGATGAAATGAGGATAAGGAAAACACAACACCCAGTCCACGAACGGAGAAATTCCCGAACCCGGACGGGAATCGAGCCCAGGACCGCTGCAGAGTAAGCAAACACGTTTCCACTTTTTTTTCTCCTTTCTTTTCTTTTACTATTTCTCAGTTCTTGAAATAAGGGAAACATCTGTCTTTTAATTACACTATTAGTCATTAAAATTGCTACACCAAGAAGAAATGCAGATGGTAAACGGGTATTCATTGGACAAACATATTATATTAGAACTGGCATGTGATTACATTTTCACGCAGTTTCGGTGCATAGATCCTGAGAAATCAGCACCAAGAACAACCACCTATGGCCGTAATAACGGCATTGATACGCCTGGGCATTGAGTCAAACAGAGCTTGGATGGCGTGTACAGGTACAACTGGCCATGCAGCTTCAACATGATACCACAGTTCATCAAGAGTAGTGACTGGCGTATTGTGACGACCCAGTTGCTCGGCCACCATTGACCAGACGTTTTCAGTTGGTGAGAGGTCTGGAGAATGTGCTGGCCAGGGCAGCAGTCGGACATTTTCTGTATCCAGAAAGGCCCGTAAAGGACCTGCAACACGGGGTCGTGCGTTATCCTGCTGAAATGTAAGGTTTCACAGGGATCAAATAAAGGGTAGAGCCACGGGTCGTAACACATCTGAAATGTAACGTCCACTGTTCAAAGTGCCGTCAATGCGAGTAAGAGGTGACCGAGACGTGTAACCAATGCCACTCCATACCATCACGCCGGGTGATACGCCAGTATGGCGATGACGAATAGACGCTTCCAATGTGCGTTCACCGCGATGTCGCCAAACACGGATGTGACCATCGTGATGCTGTAAACAGAACCTGGATTCATCCGAAAAAATGACGATTTGCCATTCGTGCTCCCAGGTTCGTCGTTGAGTACACTATCGCAGGTGCTCCTGTCTATGATGCAGCGTCAAGGGTAACGGCAACTACGGTCTCCGAGCTGATAGTCCATGCTGCTGCAAACGTCGTCGAATAGTTCGTGCAGATGGTTGTGTTCTTGCAAACGTGCCCATCTGTTGACTCAGGAATCGAGACGTGGCTGCACGATCCGTTACAGCCATGCGGATAAGATGCCTGTCATCTCGACTGCTAGTGATACGAGGCCGTTGGGATCCAGCACGGCGTTCCGTATTACCCTCGTGAACCCACCGATTCCATATTCTGCTAACAGTCATTGGATCTCTACCAACGGGAGCAGCAATGTCGCGATACGATAAACTGCAATCGCGATAGGCTACAATCCGACCTTCATCAACGTCGGAAACATGGTGGTAGGCATTTCTCCTCCTTACACGAGGAATCACAACTACGTTTCACCAGGCAACGCCGGTCAACTGCTGTTTGTGTATGAGAAATCGGTTGGAAACTTTCCTCATGTCAGCACGTTGTAGGTGTCGCCACCGGCGCCAGTCTTGTGTGAATGCTCTGAAAAGCTAATGATTTGCATATCACAACATCTTCTTCCTGTCGGCTAAATTTCGCGTGTGTAGCACGTCATCTTCGTGGTGTAGCAAATTTTAATGGCCAGTAGTTTATTTTTTTTAATCTTCTATTTATTCATTTAAGTTTTTATTTTCGCTTTGTTAGGGCCGCAGTCAGCTACAGGTTGGAGGAGACAAGGTGGGCAGGGGCCGAACCCCGGGGCCTGGCCACGATAGCTCCCTCTTCCCGTCGCCGTGCTGCAGCCTCTGACTGTTCATATTAATTTTACTTATATATTTCTTTCATTTCAATGTCCACTTGCATACAGAGGAAAAGAAATTAAAAATAGCCCACCCACTCGGAACCCCGTTAATCCCGCAAAATGATACGGGATGGCAGGCGACCGAGTATAAGGCGTTGGCGCTTCTTGTTGCATTCCGAATCGAGCAGGCACCTGCCACGCCGGGAACACGCCAACGTAGTGGAGGCGTGGTAGAAACGCTGTTAAGATGATTGGAAAAATACGTGCGATAGGGGAAACTGCTCGCAACCGCTGCATGTGCAGTCTGCAAGTACTGCCATAAATCAAGGCGCGAGTGAATAGCATCTCCGTGTAGTTACGCCAAAGTCCAGTTCTTTATCCAGAGAACCGCCCGAAAATCTTTTTCAGGAAAATATTCCACCACTCGGTAAAGAAAGAATTCAGGGTCAATAACATGCGGCAGCACTCGTAAAAAGCCGGCCGCTGTGGTCGAGCGGTTCCAGGCGCTTCAGTCCGGAACCACGCGGCTGCTACGGTCGCAGGTCCGAATCCTGCCTCGGGCGTGGATGTGTGTGGTGTCCTTAGGTTAGTTAGGTTTACGTAGTTCTAAGTCTAGGCGACTGATGACCTCAGATGTTAAGTCTCATAGTGATTAGAACCATTTGAACCACTCGTAGAAAACACGCGACCATTAGTCGCCCCAACAACCAGGCATCCGCAACATGCACGACTCCCAGCTAAGCAGGCGGACTGTATGTTGTTAATTTTTGTCCTTATGGCATGACGCAACTGTTGTGTTGGCAGAAGTGCCAACACCGTGTTACTAGTGGAGGCCGAAATGCACGCGTTTTAGCTCACGCAGGCTGGCGTGAGGAGGGTAGGACTATACTGACGTGAGGTCTGGAACATGACAAGGAATTAGAAAGCGGAGTTTGATACTTAACTTTAAACCATTAATGATGAACGTCGCTCTTGACGGTACATGATTCACAATATTGTCTGTTCAGAATACATTCGTAGTAACTGGTAATGGTGCCTTGCTAGGTCGTAGCAAATGACGTAGCTGAAGGCTATGCTAAACTGTCGTCTCTGCAAATGAGAGCGTCTGTAGTCAGTGAACCATCGCTAGCAAAGTCGGCTATAAACTAAGGCGAGTGCTAGGGATTCTCTCTAGACTAGACCTGCCGTGTGGCGGCGCTCGGTGACACGCGGGTCCGACGTATACTAACGGACCGCGGCCGATTTAAAGGCTACCACCTAGCAAGTGTGGTGTGTGGTGGTGACACCACAGCAACAGTAAGTGCTTACAGTATGGTACGTATTATGCTGTCACACTTGCACATGACTATCTATTACGACCAGTTTCGGATGGAAAGCGTTCGTTATCAACTAATGTTTTCACATGTGGAGTAGAAATCCTTCCTTACTACAGTCAATTTATACATCCTCGAGAATGGAAATCAGAATTGGTTTACTGTGGATTTCTATAATTCTGTGTGAACCACATAAGCTATGGAGAATATGAGATTATATATTTTGTATAGCCTTAAACAATTATTGACCCCACTACAAAATCGGTATAGCTTGATATAACTGCATGACTGTATGCAAACAAGAAGGTGAAAACACAAATTGCTTGTCGCAATTTAAATGTCCAAATCTGAATGACAGAATTTTCACGATATAAATAAAAATAACGATAACTAACTTCTTTGTCACGCCACACGATACATTTTGCTCTTAATAGTATCCTACAGCGTAACTTTGTTTTGCTGTACAGGTAATGAAATACGCTAATGAAATGTTGTGGCATACAAGACTCGCCAAAGACTGTACTTTAGCCTCTCTACAGGAACACCGAACCCACTTGTCACATTATAAAAGTGCAAGTACCCTTGCTAGGGTACGCAGCTTCAATCAGTGTATAACCATCGGCCACTCCTTATCGAATTTTCACTGTGCCCGCAGTGCTGTCTTGGGATGTTATTTTACGTTTTCCCTAATAACTGACAATACGTTATTCATTGTACCTGCAGACCGCACCTCGTTTACACATTCTGCATTGCCGGCACGCAAAAGAACGTTACGATGGTACTAGTATCTGGGTTTCGACTTACTGAATCGTTTGCATTTGTGACAACTGTGCTCTCGTGAATTCTACAGCACCAGACAAGATTTTTAAGGTAGCATGTAAGTTTTCAGACTATGGATGTTAGCTCCATACAGAGAGTTAAAGCAGTCTTAGGCATTTGTTTGTTCCGTCGTTTCTGCGCAGGCGTAAATCGGCATCATTGGTCACCCATTTCTCGTTATAGACTCTTCTTTGTTCTTGTATGTACCCAAATGTCTCCGCCCACAAGTTGTAATTTCGCACCTTACAGGCACTCATCCACATTCTTTGCCGTGATCTACAAATACAATTACGTATCATGTAATAGGTTGTACATCGTATACATGAATATACTCGTATAAAGGAGACTGACGTTGTCACGTACGTCTTGTAAATAATTGTTAACGCTTATTGCATTAAGGTGATGGAGTGTCTTTATTATCAGAGGTTGGAACGACAGTGGAAATGCAGTGGCAGGCGTAACTCAAGCCCTGGGTGGAAGGCCCAGGCAGATGTGTTGATCCTGCTTAAACACAGGAAGTAGCTAGACGGACGTTGGGACACATGAGCGCTGGAGCACAATAGAGTAGCGACTGGCTGGTGTTGTAGCCGGACGGGAAAGATTACACTTCGGAAACTATGAAAATCTTGGACGCAGCTGAGATGAACGAGGAAGCGTCACCTTGGAAATCACGCAGGCTGGGTTATTTCCATGGATTTTTACTCAGAAGCGTACCATTGTACGAGTATAGGTTTTTCCTCGCAAACTTTCCGCGCTGGACGACAAAAGACTAAAATATGGTTGGTCGGCGTTCGGAAGAATCTGTAGAGGGGGCGAATACTCCGTGGTTTCGGGAATAAGAATCTTTTTTGGAATTACGAGGATGGGGAGCCGAGCCTTGCCGGGAAGCCAGCGGTGGAGAGAGGAGGTCTGCCGTTGCGAGCGCCCGTATGTGACGGTCGCTCGGTATCAGCTTTGTTGATAGTGACGCACTTGCTGTCTTTGCTCTCAGGAGAGTTTATAGTTAGAACACTTAGACATTGTACTATTGCGAACCTATACGATTCTGGACTTCACCTCTGGGTTGGAAGTCGTCGTTGAGTACACAGTGTTCAGTAATCGAGAGCACTTCCTCTGGCTATACTTAGGTGGAGGTGTTATCTGAGCTCCGCCCTTTTAGCTGGGAGTTCGCGTTTCTCGTCTGTAGAACACAGAGAGGAGAAGACTGTATTAGAGTATATTAGTCAGAGGACCGCCTTCTGCCGTCCTAGTGTTGGAAAGAGTTTGTTTGTGGCTGGAGATCTTCCATCGTCGCAAACGAGTACGAGAACCATCACTTCGACGCACCGGACGCAGTACATACGGTGATATCGCAAACTGCTTCGGCTTATTAGGGCTATAAAGCTAAACAGCTGTGATCACGCTAGTTTATTTCCACTGAGGTTCCACACCAGCGTAGATCATCTTTGAAAGTTGTGTCTTTTAGTGTTTGGTACGTAGATGACGTCAGTCATTTCACGTTAGTGATATTAGACCGCGCAGTCATAATAAGGGGCAGAGTTTGGCAATCGATTAATAATTTCAGTTAGGAAATATAGGCAATTGCACTTAAAGGGTTGATTTTAATCTACACTGCTGGCCACCGTAAATGCAACACCAAGAAAGACAAGAGGTAGCACAACAAAATTTATTTTGTAGATAACATGTTGACCAAGTATCCAATGATTACGTTTACAGACGTCTGTGACATGTGATTCCTGCCAGAATCAGTAGCCAGAGTAGCCGCCATTGTTGGAGATGACCGCTGCCACACGTCTCGGCATTGAGTCAAAGAGACGTTGGATGTGTTCCTGGGGTACAGCAGCCCAAGTAGCTTCCACACGTTGCCAAAGATCATCTGGTGTGGCAGCTGGGGATGTAATTTGGGTCACTCGTTGAGAAATCATGGACCACATGTTTTCTATCGGCGAAAGATCCGGAGAGCGAGCCGACCAGGGAAGCAAATCAATCTGGTTATTGACGAAGAACCTTTGGACAATGCGTGCCACGTGTGGTCGCGCATTATCCTGTTGAAATATGGCTGTGGCCGAGCCCTGAAGGTAAGGAAGGACAACTGGCTCCAGCACCTCGGATATGTAGCGCCGGCTATTTAAAGTACCGGCAATGTGTACTAGAGGCGTGCGAGAGTAATATCCAATACCGCCCCATACCATAATACCCGGTGCAAGACCAGTGTGGCGGTGCATAATGCAGCTGTCCAGCATCCTCTCTCCACGGTGTCTCCACACTCGAATCCGACCATCGTGGTACTGCAGACAGAAGCGTGCCTCGTCAGTAAAGACAAAGTCATTCCATTCCGCCGTCCACATCCGTCTGTCATCACACCATTGGCGACGGAGACGTCTGTGGTTCTGCGTCAATGGTAGACGAAGCAATGGACGTCTTGCGGACAGACCACTCTGCTGTAAACGGCGTCGAATGGTACGCGCAGACACTGGATGATGCGTTACAGACGCAATGTGCTGTGCTATGGTTCGGGATGTCACTGAGCGATCCGTCCCTGCCATGCGCACAATTTGCCTATCAGCACGTGCAGTGGTGCACCGAGGTGAATGCGATCGACCACGTCGGTCCGTCGTACCCTCCTGCATCCAACGGTCACATATCCGCATTACAGTTGTTTGGTTTCGTCCAACACGACTAGCGATTTCTCTGTATGATAATCCACATTCTCGGTAAGCCACTATCCTTCCTCTGTCGAACTCGGATACTTGATCAAAAGATGTTCGCTGTTGTCTACGAGGCTTAACTGATCGTCTTGTGAAACAACCACAAGGTAAACACACGTGCCGAACGTACACTCGTCGAAATCGCCAAGCCTTAAATGGCGCTATGAGGTGGCGCCACAGGCGCGCGTGATGTGCGTCTGCGCTGAAATTCTAATCAGTTGCATATCTCATCGCTGCAAACCCATGGTGTAAATTTCACTCGATTCGGATGCTTCCTTCAGGGTGTTGCATTCACGGTGGCCAGCAGTGTATAATAAGTATATATTGAACAACAACGTTTATCATTTAGAAGTATTAGTTGCCTTCATCATGTATGTATGTTTAGATTGTAATTTATATGTAAAAGGGAGCATTAAGAGGTACTAAGATCTGCTTCAGGGGGTAGTCAGACAGGGCCAAATCATCATTTTATCCTTTATTATTTTCCGTTACGCACATCACTTATTCACCCGCCTGGAGTAGTATTTTGGAAAGTTGTTGTTTTAATAAACACTTATTTTGCGTGAGAAACCGCTAACCAGCGGTGGAGGCACTGTGTCACATGAACTATGGAAGTCTAGAGATAGAATACACGGTATGCCTTTCGGAAAGCGGTACAATTTTGATAAATGTTGTGCTGTTTTGCAGTGTGTTCCAACTCTGACTCAGCTGAGAGCTCTTTCTTCGTTAGGTCTCGATAAGTGACATGCTTCTACTGACGGATATAAACATGTTATTGTTATTAGAATATTTTAGTTGCATTTGGTACAATGAGGCAGGTACGGTTATGTGCAGTCATCGCCTTTTTAGCATGGAAGGGAGAAGTAGCAGGACAGATCCTCGATGTCAGCAAAGGGATGTTGTGTCCACATTTCACGCACAGGTGTCTGTAATAGTGGCGTTTACCTTTGCTTGAAGGTGGTGTCCTCAGTCTTTTACCTTTCACCTCCGGACACCTCTTTGGTGGCTACAGAGTTGGTGTCGTCGTGTTGATTGCCCGTGATCGACGTTTTCTCTCAACAAGCTAACTGATGAGGTTTTGATTCGTATGTGACGCCCTGAGCCCTGCTGTTCCCTGAATTGTCCGCGCAAAATTATGTCTTACACAACGCTGACTGATACTGTTCCTAGTTCACACCAGGAGTCGAGAAGCTGGTCAGACGAGTATGAGTTGTCGTTATTGTAACTTCTTATATAACTGCTGTACCATTTATTGCAACGTTTCATTGATGGCGCCAACGTAAAAGCAAGTCGCAGTGGGCTGTGTGATCTCCTACTTTGACCTTTCTAGTATCGGTCCGATATATCGATACCAGAACGATTTGGCCTCCATTCATCAAGGCATTCCGCTTCCTAATTTGAGTTCTCCATCCGCAGGTTGTGTATCCGTTTCTGCCATTTGCACACCACGTCCAGGACCTCAAATTATCCATCAGAAAATTACGTATTTCAGCGACTGTTTGTCTCGACCACGTCTCAACTAGGCCTCCGAAACTTGTTAATTCTTATTGATCATGTAACGACGTATAAATAATTTGTTCTCGAAAACGCGGAATGTGATTTGGCCCTGAACGTTCTATGATTCAGTTTCCAACTCGTACACAGGACAAATTTTTTTCTCGTAGAAGTAGTTTCGTAGCAACACGACACTAACCTCTACATATGTCTGCGATTTCTCTGTCGCCAATAAACAGATTCAAATGTCAACAAAAACATACACATCCCATGTGTTGGACAGCCTCAACGATACTGTTACAACAATCATTTTACTCACAGTCATGTCGCTCAAAAATTTTCTCGTTTTGTTGTAGAAATTTACCTTTTCTATTCATATTTGTAACTCGCTCTGAAATGATACTTTTTCATCGAAAACAATTTCCCTTCGCACAACAAAGGAAACAGTTTTTAGGGCGTCTGCACTAAGACTGCGTACTGAAAACCTCGGTCGCAACCGCGACTTAAGTCTGAAGTGGCATTTTTAAATGAGCATTTTCGTAAAGAGTCTCATTTTCTTCGCGACCCCCCGCTGCCGGAGGTCTGCGGCCCCATTTCCTTCGCTCGTTACATTTTTCCGCCGCTGATTACTCACGGCGCATCTCGCACGGACTGCGCAGCCATTCTCTCCTCTGCGTTTCGCTGGGAACTCACTTCATGCAGGAAAACTGAAATAACTCCGGCTGTACAACATTCAGTGCTGCCCACTGGGTTTCCTCTTCCTGCTGCGGGAATGTTATTCATACATTTAATTACTTTCCCTGTCTGCATTAAACTGGCAGAGATTTAGGAGAGAGGTCTTCTCTCAGAAAACAGGTATTACATTCATCGTTTCTGCAAACATAGCAAGAACATTATTCATTACTTAGCTGTAATCCATTTTATATCGTGGTATTTAGCTACACCATTCGTAAACTTGCCCAACGGTAAACGGAGTAATTACTCTGAAACGTATCAGTGTTGGCATTGTTACTATTAACTGTTTTATATAAAGTGTTGGAGTCACCATTCATCGCCTGGCCACCAAATCGTGATCCTGTAGGTTGAAGGACAGTTTTTCAGAATGTCCACTGGCGCCAGAGATTCTGGTGTATATGTTTTTCAAACAAAGATGTATTACTAGAGCCGAGAGCTGTGGCCGAGTGGTTCTAGACGCTTCAGTCCGGCACCGCGCTACTGCTACGGTCGCAGGTTCGAATCCTGCCTTGGGCGCTCGGGTTCCCGGGTTCGATTCCCAGCGGGGTCAGGGATTTTCCCTGCCTCGTGATGACTGGGTGTTGTGTGATGTCCTTAGGTTAGTTCGATTTAAGTAGTTCTAAGTTCTAGGGGACTGATGACCATAGTGCTCAGAGCCATTTGAACCATATGAACCTGCCTTGGGCATGGATGTGTGTGATGTACTTAGGTTAGTTAGGTTTAAGTAGTTCTAAGTCTAGTGGACTGATGACCTCAGATGTTAAGTCCCGTAGTGGTTAGAGTCATTTGAACCACTTTTTTTCTATTACTAGATGTTGGCTGCACTGTTGGTGGATGGTATACCGGAATTTCATGGAATAAAATCACTTTTTATGGGTCAAGTATCCTGATGCCACATATTGGTGTATTATACGCCATGGTCACTCACATGATGTATTATGCAGAGGATCCAATAAATTTATTTCCACACTTGACAGCAAAAACAGTGGGCCACTGCTGAATGCAACCAACATAACGTAGCTTGCTACCAGGTCCTATAAACACCGAAACCATGCGGGGTACTGTACACAATAGTTACCATAAGAAACTACTAGAGAACACCTATCATCATGACAGGCAGTCCAGATGTAAACCAATACTGTCTTACAACAAATATTAGAAAAGACATTATTAGAGAAGAGACAATCCATGACGCCTGTAAATTACACTTCATTAAAGTCAGTGACACATCATAAGTCTTATCACACTGATTAAATGACATGACGAGTCATTGTTTGTGATCAGAATTTGAACCCATTGTTAACCACACAAAGGTTGCGCGTCGGATCGAGACTCGACTAGGCTTATAGAGACGTAAAATGTCGATCATCAGCATCAGTTTACACTGCCATTGCCCGAACCTGTAAATAAATGATGATACGTTTAGCACTGCACTGGAAACCCCATGAATGCCATGAGAAGTAACCAAGAGAGTTATGTGGTAAATTGCAATACACAAGTTTGAAACGCCATGAAGTAAAGTTGTAGTGATGAATAGAACCTGATACCTACATGAACTGTTTACTAAGTATAATCAGATAAAAGATATAGAATATGTTCACCAACAGCGTGATATTCGCACCTGAATCGACGATATTTACCAGAGACGGATTTGATCTTGGCACCGTTCGCTATTGTCTTATAGCTACGAGTAGAGATGCAATATTTACTGTTCCTTCGCCAGTATCTAGATGTGTACATATTCGGCTAGAAGCAACGCGACGAATATTTGTACGCTGCCTGGTACTCCAACCCCGTGCATATGGTCATTGTTGGCCTCATACGAAGAGGCTTCAACTATCAAATTCTCTTTAACTAGTAGCTAGGTTGGCGCGGTTCGTAGACGTCTGAAGGTGTGTGGTATCATGAGAAAACAAGGAACTGATGGGACAGTATATCTCGAATGCTTCAGATCCAGAGAAAAGTTGGAATCGAAGCTCGAATCCCAGTCCAGTGTCAATATTTTTAAAATCTCGAGGTTGCTTAAAATAAGAAATGAAGCTGTTGTGACCTTACATGAGGATTGGTTCTTGAACTTAAATAACATTACTAGTGTGAGAAAGCTTACCACAGAGTTTCTGCAGGCAGCGATTTTCGTCTCTGACAGCAATAACTAATAAAACTGTGTTCCAGTCAGTAGCGAGTGGATATGTTTAATGGTGATTTGGAACCATGGCACAGTCCTGCGTTCTATATTTGGCGTTACTGGAGTTGAAGGGAGTATGTTTGTGGCTGTTAAAAACTGGTATCCCCCAGCGGGAAAAGAATCCATTCCTTAGCCATTACAATCTAGCCTCAGTCCAACCAACCACCGAATTCAATACGTGTTATCATTGTGTTTTATTCATATTGGGCAAGCAGCACACGGTACGAGGAGTGTTGACCTTCATTTCACCTGTTGTTCTGACTAACCTTTCTTCTTTATGCCGTACTCGGTCTGTCTGCTAAGAGCATCAGTTTGACAGAAGACAAGAGATCATTTTCTAGCCAGCCAGTAATAGAAAAATCTTCCAGAAGCATGTTTGTGAAAGGGCTCATGATTGTTTATCATGGTAAGGGCAATTTCAGCGCCATCAGTCAGCGTCCGGCCAAGTGATCGCGTCGCATCGGGCTTAAAACATTTCATCTGCAGCGGAGTTTCTTGCGCTCCAATTAGCACATATCACAGATGTAACGTTGCGTATGATATAATATTGTGTTTCAACATGCTCCGTGTTGATTTTGTACTGCATATTGCTATAAGCGTATTTAACTACAATCTTATTTTGGTCAAGTTTGAAGTGTAGCTAGTGCTATTAAAATCTTGAATGTTTATAATTTGACGTCATAAGGGGCGTCGTTTTTGCATTACAAAACGCAGTCTAAGACAAGGTAAAGTTTAGCGTTTGTGACAATGTGTTCCATTTGTGTTTAATAAAAGGATAAAAGCAGTTTAGTCAATTCGAAACACCTGTGCCCTGTATGGAATGAGTGCTATCGGGAAAGACAAGTTGTATTGTTTGAAGTATGATCGGTTTGAGATAAGTTAATCACCACACTCAGGAAGACAATGAGGCTTGATGAAGGACTCGTTTGCGATTTACTATTATGGTCAGTGACAGTGTATCTGATAATTGGCAAGTGTGACGTAACCTTCGTTTGAAACTTGCCTTCAGCAGTCATATTGATGTTAAACGAAAGCACGGAGGATTACGGTACAACGTCTCGACGAAAGCGAGAATAGACGTGAAGGAGTCTCACGAACTGGGAAGGATGGGGAAGGAAGTCGTCCGTGGCCTTTCAGAGGATTGATCCTGGCATTTGACGTAATAAATTTAAGGAGATTTCTGTAAACCTAAATCAGAGCGGCCAGATGGCGATAAACAATACAACGTTCTCCACATGGACACCAAAACAATTCCGTCAGGGTTAGCTTACACGATAAATCACATTTAAAGGTTGTCGATTCACATAAGTATCTAGGAGCTACTATAATGAATAACTTAAATTGGGACCATCATATGGAAAACATTGTGGGGAAGGGAACCGAAAGACCCAGTTTTATTGGTAAAATACGTTGAAGATGCAACAGATTAATTAAAGTGTCCGTCTACAAGATACTCGTCCGTCCTATTCCTGGGTATTCCTGTGCGGTATGGGATCCACTGAGGTAGGACTGCAGGAAGACAACGTTTTGCATTATTACGAAATATGATTATTACGAATTAGGATGGAAATCATTGAAACTTTGGCAGCTTATGTGGTGTCACTGCCAGACACCACACTTGCTAGGTGGTAGCTTTTAAATCGGCCGCGGTCCATTAGTATACGTCGGACCCGCGTGTCGCCACTGTCAGTAATTGCAGACCGAGCGCCGCCACACGGCAGGCCTAGAGAGACTTACTAGCACTCGCCCCAGTTGTACAGCCGACGTTGCTAGGAAAGATTCACTGAGAATTACGCTCTCATTAGCCGAGACGATAGTTAGCATAGCCTTCAGCTTAGTCAATTGCTACGACCTAGCAAGGCGCCATTTATCCTTTGCTATGTATCTAATGAAGCATGTACAGTAACAAGACCAATGTTCACCAATTGTGGATTAAAGTTAAGTATTCCAGCAGCTACGTACTTTTCTTTATAGCGTTCATTACGTATCCTGTTTCAGACCTCACGCCAGCCTGAGTGAGTTTATAGCGTGCATTTCGGCTTCCTCAAACAACACGGTGTTGGCACTTCTGCCGACACTTCAGCTTACACTGCGGCGTGGTGTCTTCACTAAATTCCAATCACCAATTTCGTCCGTCTGAATGCCCGATATTTTGTTTCCGTGCATGCACGGTAAGATTCAGTTGCTCATTATCTCCACGCGTTTTTTGGAGTGGAATGACAGAGAAATAATTTGACAGTGGTTCAAAGAACCCCGTAACAAGCACTTAATTGAGAACTGTAGAGTATTGACGTAGATGTGGATGCAGATGTCAAGGGAGGAGTAGCAGGAAGATGGGAGGGATCTAGGAATGGATAGGAGTGTAGAAATACAAAATAAACGAGTGAAAGGCTTGCAAAGAATTCCTTATTTAGAAGTATGCAACAATTCGTTCAGGATAGAGACAAAAGGAGGAATGTTTTCAGAACGAAGAATCGATTTTAGGTTATGTATATTAGAAATCGCGGAAGGTCTACATCACTTTACATGCGGTATCACATCAATTGCGTTTCACTTGGTGATGTCCCATCAATGACTTTTCAGATACAGGACATCATGTATTCAGCCACTCAACTGAGACCATCGTCCAGAGGAAAGCGGTGTGGTTGGGAGCCGCTTATGAGTAGTGATATCAAAAGCCTTTTTGGAACTCTATTAATACGGAATCAATTTGAGAGGCCCCGTACTCAGAACGTCGTGCTAATGAACTGCCAGCTGTGTCACACAAGAATGATGGTTTCCAAATCCATGGTGGTTTGATTTCAATAGGTAAGATATTTCGGGGTATTTCATAACGTTGGAACAAAGTATTTGTTCACACGTCCTGCTACGTGTCGATGTCAATGAAATGGATCTGTAACTCAGCGGATTACGTTTATTTTATTTCGCATGTACTACGGTTGTCTGTGTAACTTTCCATTCTCCTCCCTCACCAGTAAATACTAGAACACTCCTAATGATGTCGCAGGAAAGTAATTAAGCCGCTGCATCATTGATGCACAAGATGCATCCCTAGATTGTTAGCCCACTCAAGAAAGACACTGCCTGTACAAACGTAATCGTTCTGCCATGACTATTATAGGGCCATGACAACATAGCGAAACAGTTCAGGAATGACAGAGAATTATGTTACAAGAGTCACTTGATATATTGGTGATATACCAATCAAAGTTTCTGAATGAATTCCCCTTTGGTGTGTCTTCAAGTTATCAAACCTATCTTTACAGACAGGAATATTACTTTGACGCATCAGCTACTACTAAACTTGTAATCTACATTGCGAATTATCTGCATCAGCCATCACAAGAACCATGACGCGAGGAACACTGCAGTTGGTCGCATGCTCCACGAAAATGTCGACGCATTGTAGAGAGTAAGAGTCAGCAACTATCAGTTCCAAAATGGACCGGGAGTAACATTTTACCTCCTTTGCGACAGAAGTACAAACAGCTATATCTAACTGTGAACGACATCTTTAGAAAGGTTGTCATCATAAGACCTCTCGTTACGTTCAGTAACCAATAGATCTAGAGGTAAGAATCGTCACAAAATGCTGCGGAACTGCTACTGAAAATACATAAATCTGTTAATAAAATTGTGTCACTGAATACTCTGTTAACTGTGTTTCATACAGCAACTGCTTTCACAACCACGTTGTCGTATTTACTTTGTAGTCCAGCAAAACTACTTCAGTAGGACCAAAGACTTTGCATTTAATTAAGATAGCCATTCGTTATATGGTATTATGATGAGACACCAGTTATATTAGTGTAGCGCATTTAATAGCGTTTACCGTTTGCTTACTGAAGAAAATAGACACAAATATCAAAGAAGTTTCCAATAATGTATTCCACCTCATCGAAAATCGTCATGATGCACAGTTAGTTTTTCGATCCCGCACATGTAGCGGCATGCTGATTCTGAGTTAAGCCACGTTTAAAGTGCAATCACCAAAAGAAAACAAACAAAAACAAACAAAGAAAATAAAAATTAATTTTTTCGGTGTTTTATTGATAACTGGCGAGAAGAGTAAACGCATGCGGGTGACAGATTACAAGACGTGTGGTAGGCGTGTTTGCCAACCAACCTCCTTGGTGCTGTCTTCCAGGTCGCATTCTTATTCTGTGGCTGGACGTCATCTCATTTGTTGGCCACATATGTCAGCTGCGAAGAACACATTCCTGTAAAGCAATTCGTGACACAAAACAGCTTCTTTGTGCCACCATACGTACATCAATAAAAGTATATTTTGTGGACGTATACAGCCACCGTTTAACATAATGTTTGTTATGGCTTATCCACCGTTTTATCCTTACAAAGTTACCACACGGTACTTCAAATCGCCATGGGGCCGTAACTGATTTATGACTATGGTTACCACCTTCAATCTATTATGGCAAATGCTAGGATCAATCTTCTGCAAGGCCACAGACGACGTCCTTCCCCATACTTCCCAGTTTGAGATTCAGCTTCACGTCTAATGTCGTTTTCGACTAAACGTTGTGCTGTAATCTGCCTTCCTTTCTTTTGACCACAATATGACTACTGAAGGTGAGTGTCGTACGAAGCTTAATTGGTCGTCACACTTGCCAGTTATTGGATACACTGTCGTTGACCATAGTAGTAAATCGCAGAAACGTCCTCCTGAATGTGGTGATAAATTTATTTAAAAAAGATGGTAGCTGAAACGCTACAACTTTCCTAACTCGATGGCACTCACTCCATACAGGGCACAGGTGTTTCGAATTGCCTCTACTACTTTCATCCCTATATTAGACATAAACACAACAAAATATATCCGTCTCAGACTCCACATTCTAATGCATAAACGACGATCCTTGTAGTGTCAAAAATGAGAAATATTCAACTTTTCATGGCACGAGCTATACTACAAACTTGAACAAAATAATACTATAGTTAAACAAGCTTATAGCAACATGTGATAGAAAATCACCACAGAGTATGCTGAAACATAGTATTATATCAGTGCAACGTTCATTATGTTATGCTTGCTAATTAGAAATCATAGGCTGTGTGTCCGGCGCGTTGGGATGAAATGGGCGGACGCCCATCTCTATCAAGTGACCGCTGGCTGTTGGCGCTGCTATTGGTATTAAAATGACAGTTACCAAAGAACCCTTTGACAAACATGTTTCCGCAAGATTTTTCTATTACTGGCTGCTTATAAAATGAACGAAACTGCTTCTGTTAGACTGATGTTCTTAGCAGACAGACGGAATACGGCTTAAAAAAGAAAGGAAGAAGATGGGTTTGATATCACAGCTTTCTATGACGTTAACTACTACACCACCAATAGGTCGTTCACAACAGCTCAAATGGATGTCAACATTCATCGTACCGCGCGCTGTGTACCCCATCATAACAAAAACATGACGCTTAGACAAGTGGAATTCGGTGCTTGGTTGAACTGAGGCTAGCTTGTAATGGTCAAAGTGTGGGTTCGTTTCCCGCGGGGGGTATGGGATTTTATCAGCCACAAACATATCTTCTTCGTCTTGGTTTAGTTTTATTTGTCTTAGGTGGAAGTTGGTGCTTGCAGAAACTCTGTCTCTAGTAAGCTTTTTTACACTAGTAATGTTATTTTATTTTTATTTTTCTTAGGTGGAAGTTGGTGCTTGCAGAAACTCTGTCTCTAGTAAGCTTTTTTACACTAGTAACGTTATTTTAGTTTTATTGTTCTTAGGTGGAAGTTGGTGATTTCTTGCACTAGTAATGTTATTTTAGTTCAGGAACCAATCCCCATGTAAGGTCATAGGATCTTCATTTCTCATTTTAAGTGGTCTTGAGATTTTGAAAATATTGGCACTGGACTGGGATTCGAGCTCCGATCCCAATTTTTCTCTGGATTTGAACCCGTTTCATTGTTTCCTCGCGATGGCTAGGCGCTCCAGGTCTCTACGAATTGCGCTGTCCTAACTACTAAAGAACGAGAATGTGGTAGTTGGGGTCGAGACTCGACTGGGCATAAAGAGACGTGATAATATCGAAGTGTTCACCAGTATCACTATACATAGCCGAATGTCCGAACCCGGAAATAAATGGCCATAAGTTTAGCACTGCACTGGGAACCTCATGAACCTTATGTTGCCACTGGGAAGTAACCAGGAAAGGTAAGTAATAAAGTGGAATAACTTTATCTGGCAGCAAGAAACATTTTCCATCTTTGGCCAATGATACTAATTTATGCTGTCAGTCAGAGGAAACTACAGCGCTAACAGGTAAGTCAGTGATAGCTGGCACATATAAATGGACATTCAGAACCCAAAAAGTATTCTACCAACACGACCTAGCCATTGGAGTCGGGTAATGGATCTTAAAACGTATTTTAGCACCATAAACTGACAATGTATGTGTGACTAGGATGTCAGCTTAATGTGCCTTACAATCGTGTTATAACACCAGGATCTGACAGTGTTTATCTGCCATGGGTGTGAGCTGCAGGATTTTAATCTTTTTTTTAACATCAGTAGCGGACAGTGATTTTGTTGAGTCAGTGTCAGTTTCTGGATCTTAAAAGGAAACTCAGTGTTCAAATGGTTCAAATGGCTCTGAGCACTATGGGACTCAACTGCTGTGGTCATAAGTCCCCTAGAACTTAGAACTAATTAAACCTAACTAACCTAAGGACAGCACACAACACCCAGCCATCACGAGGCAGAGAAAATCCCTGACCCCGCCGGGAATCGAACCCGGGAACCCGGGCGTGGGAAGCGAGAACGCTACCGCACGACCACGAGATGCGGGCTCTCAGTGTTCAATTTCCAGGCTGACTACTGTCCCCCCCCCCCCCCCAACATACCATCATACTGTAGATGGAACTATGATGGTCAACTGCTGGGAGACAGCTACTACTCTAAACAGAATTGCGGCAATAATGGTCAATTGATATGGTGACTCTCAGTACTACACATACTACTGGGGCAACAGTGGTTAGTTGATTTGGTGATTATCATTACCACAGATACCACTTGGGAAATAGTGAACAACTGATATGATGTCTACAGTTACACTAGCTACTATTAGGTGGGGAATTACGATAAATTTACAAGGAGACTTCCATTACGTTCAGCTATAATTGGGCCAGTAAAGGCGAATTAAGGAAAATATTCAGCAAATTGAGACTGATTAATGCCAGTAACTCAACTCTTGTTGTAACATGCGGCGTGCTTAGTCGGATTTGTGACTTCACGTGCACAGGTCAGTACCCTATTCATTACAAAACAACACCTGCAACCTTTACTGTAACGTAATCATAACGTCACACATATTCCACTGACCTTCACTGACGTAAGAATTCACAGCAGTACCTCCCCTGATACCACAGGCGCAGCTGGCCCCCTTCACACCTCTCCCTACTGGCGTCACACATACTCGTGACACTGGACTCGCATTTGGGAGGACGACGGTTAAATCCAGCGTCCGGCCATCCTGATTTATGTTTTCCGTGATTTCCCTAAATCGCTACAGGTAAATGCTGGGATGGTTCCTTTGAAAGAGCAGGTCCGACTTCCTTCCCCATCCTCCCCTAATCCGATGAGACCGATGACCTCGCTGTTTGGTCTCTTCCTCCAAACAATCCAATCCAATCCATGCTCGTGATATAGAAGTGGTTAAGTCCTGCGATGTGTGCATGCAGTCAAAGCCAGTGTCATAGTAAATTGGATGTATCTCATGACATCATAGATAGGGTGCTGATGATTGCATGTGACGTCATCAATCCGACAAGGTGATTTGCTTTTTGGAGCGAGTATGGACTTACTGGCATCGACAAACCTCATGTTGCTCATTAATGACTTTTGCTTCATTGACCATTATTGATCCAGGAGTATGTGTGTATTAATGATATTCATCTTGTAAACTGACCATCATTGTCCCCATAGGTGACAACTGTCATAAGATGCCACCCATGGATGGTAACTATCGTAGCCGGCGTCTCTGTGTCTTTTGCCCTGTGTAAGTGTGTTCAAACTGCCGTACCTGTTGCACATGATCCAAAGCGCCTGGCCCACGGTTTCTGGGGCAGTGGGACTAGGAAGTGGAGTGAAGTACGTGGATGCCATGGATGGAGGAGCTCGTCTGGGATAGGGATACTTACAGTAAGTCTTCACGACAAAGGTCCACATACAGACCAGAATGAGGCCTGCAAAGTCTAAATGAATGCGGTCCCAGGAACGACTGGAGAGAGGAGTAGAGAAGCTGTTGAATATTAGTTATTTGGAGACGAAGAAGTTCCACAGGACAGAGTAGGATAGAGAGCTGAATCAAAGCAGTCTTTGGACTGAAGACCACAACAGCAAAATTTGTATACTACGAAAATATGCCACTTGCATATTTTAAAGAGTACATGAAACTGCCTTGTTTCTTTTAAAGTGATGCTTTGTCAGTTCACTTGTCTTTGGCTATGTTACGTGTTTATATCTTGTATTAGGATTTGTTTATAGTAATTCTTAGTACTTGATTATGGAAAGTAAGGGAAAACAAAAGAAAGGAAAAAATGTATGTACTGGGTGATCAAAAAGTCAGTACAAATTTGAAAACTGAATATGTCACGCAAAAATGTAGATAGAGAGGTACAAATTGACTCACATGCTTGGAATGACATGGGGTTTTATTAGAACCAAAAAAATACAAAAGTTCAAAAAAAGTCCAACACATAGCGCTTCATCTGATAAGAATAGCAATAATTAGCAATAATTAGCAATAATCAGCCCTCCGCCACACACCGTTGGGTGGCTTGCGGAGTATAAATGTAGATGTAGATGTAGATGTAAAGTAACACAAAGCAAAGATGATGTTCTTTACAGGAAATGCTCAATACGTCCACGATCATTCCTCATAAACAGCTGTAGTCGAGGAATAATGTTGTGAACAGCACTGTAAAGCATGTCCGGAGTTATGGTGAGGCATTGGCGTCGGATGTTGTCTTTCAGCATCCCTAGAGATGACGGTCGATCACGATAGACTTGCGACTTCAGGTAACCCCAAAGCCACTAATCGCACGGACTGAGGTCTGGGGACGTGGGAGGCCAAGCATGACGAAAGTGGCGGCTGAGCACACGATCATCACCAAACGACGCGCATCTGTCGGACATTTTGTGAAATTATTTTTTTGTTCTAATAAAACCCCATGTCATTCCAAGCATGTGTGTCAATTTTTACCTCTCTATCTACATAAGAAGGGTGTAAGACAAGGCTGTAGCCTTTCGCCCCTTCAATCTGTACATCGAGGAAGCAATGATGGAAATAAAAGAAAGGTTCAGGAGTAGAATTAAAATACAAGGTGAAAGGATATCAATAATACGATTCGCTGATGACATTGCTATCCTGAGTGAAAGTGAAGAAGAAAATGATCTGCTGAACGGAATGAACAGTCTAATGAGTACACAGTATGGTTTGAGAGTAAATTGGAGAAAGACGAAGGTAATGAGAAGTAGTAGAAATGAGAACAGCGAGAAACTTAACATCAGGATTGATGGACACGAAGTCAATGAAGTTAAGGAATTCTGCTACCTAGACAGTAAAATAACCAATGACGGACGGAGCAAGGAGGACATCAAAAGCAGACTCGCAATGGCAAAAAAGGCATTTCTGGCCAAGAGAAGTCTAGTAATATCAAATACCGGCCTTAATTTGAGGAAGAAATTTCTGAGGATGTACGTCTGGAGTACAGCGTTGTATGGTAGTGAAACATGGACTGTGCGAAAACCGGAAGAGAAGAGAATCGAAACATTTGAGATGTGGTGCTATAGACGAATGTTGAAAATTAGGTGGACTGATAAGGTAAGGAATGAGGAGGTTCTACGCAGAATCGGAGGGGAAAGGAATATGTGGAAAACACTGATAAGGAGAAGGGACAGGATGATAGGACATCTGCTAAGACATGAGGGAATGACTTCCATGGTACTAGAGGGAGCTGTAGAGGGCAAAAACTGTAGAGGAAGACAGAGATTGGAATACGTCAAGCAAATAATTGAGGACGTAGGTTGCAAGTGCTACTCTGGGATGAAGAGCTTGGCACAGGAAAGGAATTCGTGGCGGGCCGCATCAGACCAGTCAGTAGACTGATGACCAAAAAAAAATCTACATTATTACATCCTTACATTTCTTGAGACACATTTTACACATGAAGATAAATTGTGACACTTGACATATACAATTCTTGTTGTTTTTTTCTTCCCGCTCCCCACACCCCCTAAAATGTAGCTTGGTTGTAATCAGTTTTGTTTACAGACTTATTCAGGCCTACAATGAAACATGAGCTGTCTGCTTAGCATATTATTTTAGCAGAGATCATGTGTTTCATACAGTTAAATAACTATTTAGATGAGACTATTCTAAGTTACATCTTTTACGTATTTTAGACACAAAAGGGACTCTGTGACACTTGACTTACACATTACGTTCATGATGTATGTTTCAACATACATTTTTGAGACGGAAATACCGTAAGTCACACCCTTTACAGGTTATAAGATTGACGTAATCATTTTATGTATGACAGTGCGCGATCTTGCGTGTTTTTGATAAGTACTCTGGTTGTTTCTGTACTGTCATTAACATAGCTTCGCATAAGCCTGGGAGGCACTATCAAATCTTACAGTTTATTCATATAAATTGCATTGTCACAAACATTGTGTGTTCTTTGGTATTTTTGGTAAACAACGCAGGTATTCTAGATGGGAATAAGTACGAGGGACGTTCCGAAAGTAATGCCTCGTATTTTTATTTACGGAAACTGCAGGAGATACACAAAATGCAACAGCACAGGTAAGTGGAGCAATATTTCAACTACAGACGGCCATTTTTCCTCATAGTCTCCACCATTCGTTATGCACTTTTGGCAACGATGAACCAGAGCCTGCATGGCACACTTGTAGAAATCGGAACCAGTTGAGGCTAACTACTGCCTTACAGCTTCGACAACAGTACTCGAGTCTTGAAAATGTTAGCCACATAGTCCGTCTTTCAGCGGCCCAAAGACATGAAGTCTGAAGGCGCCAAACAGGGACTGTGCGGTGGATGCGGTAAGGCAGTCTAGCTGAATTCTGCAATGAGTTGCGTGGTCACAAAACTGATATGAGGCCTGGCGTTATCATGTTGCAGGTGAAATTGGTGTCCTTCTCTGGCCCTACCCTAGAAATTCGGGTTTTCAACTTAGTCAGTGTCGTCTTGTAGCGTGCTGAATTGACAGTTTCTCCATGCCCCAGAACATCCAAAAGAACAACATCCAGGCTATCGCAGAAGACTCTGCACTTTTCCTACAGACGACTGTCTCTCTAATTTCTTCTTTGACGGAGAATCCGCACGTCGCCATTCCATGGAGTGTCTTTTGGATTCCGTCTCGTAGTGGTGTCACCACGACTCATCTCCGGTTACGATGCTATTCCGAAAATTGCCACCTTCTGCTTCATATTGATCCAGCAGTTCCCGACAAATTTCCATTCGATGAGTTTTTTGTTCTTCTGTAAGCATCCGAGGGACTCACCTCGCACAGACTTTGCGATAACCAAGATGTTCCAACATTATTTCCAAGGCATTATAGCGAACATTCAGCTTTGCACACAATTCTCTGGTCGTTATCCGCCTATTAGCACGGATGACTTGATCAAGACATTCATCATTTTTAGGTGTGACAGCTGTGCACGGACGACTGGGCCTTGGCTTGCCATGCACACCCCTTTCACCATCTTGAAAATGCCTTACCCATCGCCTCACACTGCTCACGTCTATTGTATCGTCTCCACACACCTTTATCAAGCGTCGATGGATTTCAACCGGCGCTATTTCTTCAGCAGTGAGGAATTCAATCACACAACGCCGTTTTATACGTGTGTCCATATCTCCTCTGCTGGCCCTAACTACCGCACAACCAAAGAACCATCAGGAAATGCAAGAGGAAGGTTCAAGCATTAGCACTACACCGGACATACAACGTCACCGAAGAAAGAGTAGGAGGCATTACTTTCGGAACGACTCTCGCGATTAAACTGTTCTGATTTGCCTTTCACCAAGTGCGGTATGTTAACAGAACTATACAAGCTTACAACTGCAGCACAGCCTCCAAGCTAGGGAAGCAGTCTGTTTTTGTGCAGAAAAATGGTCAGTTAGTATCTTTATCTATTTATGTTAAAAATCTGAAACTTTTGAAGATGATACCAAACTGAGATCATTCTGATAGTTACGTAATTGTCGAGACTACTGTTAAACTCACTGTTTGGCTGTTCTGTATTAATGCCTGGCAAAATACTTAGCTTCAATAGGCTGTTTAATTGGATTTCACCCAACCAGAAATTGAATTCTCCACCAGCACAAACTTCCATTCCGACATCTTGGATCGCGATGTCCATGAGATGCCCCTGCATCTAGGAACCTACAGATATTTTTCTAAACTACTTTCACTTGATACTGATGCCAGAATATCTGGATCCTGACTCAGGGCCGAGGGTCGGTTGGATTCGGAATAGTCATAATACCGAAAAGTTACATGTAAAAGTCTCTTACACGTTGTATAATAAGTGAAAGAGAAAATTCGTGAGTATAAATATTATTGATGTGAACGTTTATGACAAGAGAAACGACCAGAGAAAACTGTAACTACTATGTGTAAAGTACAGATTGAAGAAAATTGCTTGTAATATGCAAGAAGATAAAAATGATATTGAACTGTGTGGTCTTATGGATACGCGAAAAACATAATGTGTTGCACCAAAAGTGACGCCAGTCAGAAGAAATTGTCAGTGACACTAGAGACTAAATGACTGAAGATCTAGAGTAATCAGGAACTGCTTTATTTATATATTTTTTTGAGTGTGTGTTTTACTGTAGTTACTTTATAAACAGTGCAGTAATGTACATCGCTTTTTTGTGCATTTGGAACAATTTTATTTTAATATCATATTACACTGTGTGTATAAAGTTGCTGAAGACTGTCGCACTGGGGCATGTATAGATGAAATTCACATATCAGCCCTGGAAAGCACTTGTAACACCTCATATGTGTAACAGGAGGTGTTGGTGGCTGTGTATTGTATGAAGCTGGAGTGAAAAAATGCATAGCATGTTGCTTCTTTCGTAGTACGAGCCGGAGAACACAGCAAAAGAGTGGTTTTTGGACGGAGTTTTAGCGCAGCAGCAGAGGAAGCAATCGTCACTACGCAGAGCAGCTGACAGTAGCTGGTGCGGTGGGGAACTTCAGAGGGCGCTGGACGATAGCTTCTCATCAAACGAGCTGAGCACAGCAGCCAGCACTTGAGTCGGGGGCAACTCACCTAGACCCGACTCACTGCAGATGCGACACCGTACTGAGGAGGTCTGTTTTAAGTTAGCTGGCTATGCATCACATCATTTAAGTGAGAATGTTGGTGGCACCTATTGGAAGTTTGTGACAAATATGCATACTGAACTGATTTCCTTTGAAGCAGATAGATATTATTTTGCATTATCGTTTTTCCTTACACCTTTCTCGGATGTACAAAATGCTCCCTAAATCAAGGATTTCTCTTAAACAAATAACGGTCTTACCCTTGTATAACATATACACAACAGTATGTGAAAGACACGTAGTTTGTTCGTAAGCTGCTTAAAATTTTGATAGTTTCTGTATAGGTGGAATTTTTGTCTGAATTATTACTGCACGTTTATGTTAATTACATCATTTTTTTAGTGGTGGCGTTTGAGGTCATATGAGAAATTTCGATTGTCTTTTATAGTTTTGTGATACAATGTATTTTTATGTATCTTAAACAAATTTTTAAAATGGAAACATATTTGTATTTTTTATATGTGAAACTTTGAAAGTTTTTAAAACACAGTCTGCGGTATCGTAGAAACATGACGGTGCCACACCAAAATCGGCAACGTGCATTGCTACCACAGATATTAGTGATGTCTCGCCGCAATCCAGATAGACGAATGGGAGGCACCTCTGAAAATACTCCCTCTCTCTCAGCACCACATTATCATTGTACAGAGGTCGACACAGAGCCAAGCCAGGACCCACTCTGCCCCAATTCGTGACCTCCTATGAAGCGACCAACGTTATCAAAATAGGACATCAGTGCTCTTCAAGTCTCAGATGTAACTGCACTTTTGCAAATGTTGTACCTGTATTTCAATAGACCAGTTTGTAGTTTTCGGCCTCAAGTGCTGATTTACCGTTACAAGACAGCTGTAAATATTTGGCTGATTTCTGTGGCAATGAACTGCATAAAATAAATCTTCTTATTTTTCTTGTAATAAAGAAAACTAATGTTTCATAAGTCGATCAGCCATCTCAAAGAGCAATCAAATAACCTACAGTTATAACAATGCAATTATAGTCTTGTCAGTAAGATGCTGTCTCAGACTTTTCAAAATGTAGCAGGAATAATTTTTAGAATCTTACATCAAATATGGATTTCTCCTTTTTATGGCCACGTTTCTATTGTTCTAACAACTTTGTAAAAACTATCATAAAATCTTGATCTATTGAATGGATGGTGATGTAAATCATTTGTTCAAATGGTTCAAATGGCTCTGAGCACTATGGGACTCAACTGCTGTGGTCATTAGTCCCCTAGAACTTAGAACTACTTAAACCTAACTAACCTAAGAACATCACAAACATCCATGCCCGAGGCAGGATTCGAACCTGCGACCGTAGCAGTCGCACGGTTCCGGACTGCGCGCCTAGAACCGCGAGACCACCGCGGCCCGCGTAAATCATTTGTGTTGTTCACTGCATGTGTTGTTCAATGCATGATTAGGATTAGAAGGAGACATTACTGCTTTGTTAACTTTTTATTTTCCTTACGTTCATGGTTTTATAAAATTTTTAGTTTCAGTTTTCGAATATTTCATGTTCACTGCAGAGAATTTTTTCTTTCTGTAATAATTTCATTTCATGCAGTATTGGAAAATGTTTAGTGGAGGATGTAGGGGTACAGATATGGGTACCTCTACTATAGCTCTGTGCCAAAGATCACACACAGTTGGCCAGGGATGGCTGTGGAATGTGATAATGGAGTGAATACATACAAGTTGGGGTGCAGTGCAGATAGTTTTAAGAAATATTTGTTCTAAGTAATATTGTGCCATCTGAGTCAGTGTATTTTCTTTTATAACAGTCACTTTATTGAACTTAAAAATCAGTGTCTACTTTGCATGAGAGTGCATAAATGTAGCTAACTGATTTTTATAGAATGGCATATGGAGCATTATTGATGAACAGATGATATGATACATTCAGAGTAAATTGGAAACTGTTTCGGTAACACAATTTATGGTTATAGTATATCTAGTGAGAAAGAGGTACTGAAGAGAGAAAGTCTGAAACTGAGAAGACATGTCGCATGTATCAGTCAGGAATGTAGTGACATGTGTACCTTGGATGTGAGTTGGTCAGGCAAAAATGTCTATATTTGTTCTGATGCTGAAGCGTAGTGACAGAAAACCACGTGACAAGCAAAAGAGCAGAAAATAGGATAAACAAAAGTTATGAGTGACTTACACAAAGAGTTCTCTCTCTTCCTGCGTACAGAAATATGTACGCTCGAAGTGTGTAATTTTGGAGAACTTACTGGTATATAGTGGTTAAAATAAGAGAGAAATGATTTACAAATTAGAATTGGCCTGTTAATTCGCCAGATATAATACGGTTTCCTCATATAACTTATGTACATTCTTTGCAGCATATCCAGTGTTAGCACTTTACTCATTTGTCGAAACCCAAATTAATAAAATTTAATATGTATATGTCGTGTGACTAGGGCCTCCCGTCGAGTAGACCATTCTCCGGGCGGAAGCCTTTCGATTTGGCGCCACTTCGGCGACTTGCGCGTGGATGGGGATGAAATGATGATGATTAGGACAACACAACACCCAGTCCCTGAGCGGATAAAATCTCCGATCCAGCCGGGAATCGAACCCAGGCCCTTAGAATTCACATTCTGTCGTGCTAACCACTCAGCCACAGGGGGCGGACATTAATAAAATGAAATAATTTCAAATTAAACTAAATGTAATTAAGTTATGAAGCTATGTTCTGTGTAATCTACATTACAGCCTTTCTCCATCTCTTCGTTCATTACTTTTAACTGGCCTAATGTGTTACCACATACTGACAAATTCTAAACTTTATTATAACATACTATATCTCTTCATGTAGTTAGGTAATAAATATTTTGAAATCATTAATTAATTCAATATATCTGTCAAAAATTAAGGTTGTAGAAAAACAACCTCGTGGAGTGAATAACATGAAATATACCAGAATATTTCCATCTTTAGTAGTGTGTGTCACTGGTTCTTACACGATATATGTGTCACATAATGGTGATCATTCAAATGCAGAAATATGTAAAAAGGCAGAATTCGGCGCTGCGGTCGACAACGTTTTTATAAAGCAACAAGTGTCTGGCGCAGTTATTAGATCTGTTACTGCTGCGCAATGGCGGGTTATCAAGATTGAAACGAGTTTGAACGTTACGTTATAGTTAGCGCACGAGCGATGAGACACAACATCTGCGAGAAAGTGATGAAGTAGGGATTTTTCCGTACGATCATTTCACGAGCGTACTGTGAATATGAGGAATCAGTTAAAGCATCAAATCTCAGACATCGCTATGTGCGGAAAAAGATCCTACAAGAACGGGACAAACGACAACTGAAGAGAATCATTCAACGTGATAGAAGTGCAACCCTTCCGCAGATTGCTACTGACTTCAATGATGCGCCAACAACAAGTGTCAGCGTACGAACCATTCAACGAAACGTCATCCATATGGGCTTTCGGAGCCTAAGGCCTACTCGTGTACCCTTGATGACTGCACGACACAAAGCTTTAAGCGGATGGACGTGCACGGGTATGGAGACAACCTCATGAATCCATGGACCCTGCATATCAGTAGGGGACTGTCCAAGCTGTTGAAGGCTCTGTAATGGTGTGGAGCGTGTGTTGTTGGAGTGGTATAGGACTCCTGATACGTCTAGATACGAGTCTGACGGGTGAGACGTACGTAAGCATCCTGTCTGATCACCTGCATCAGTTCATGTCCATTGCGCATACCGACGGATTTGGACAATTCCAGCAGGACGGTGTGACACCCCACACGTCCATAATTGCTACAGAGTGGCTCCAGGAATACTATTCTGAGTTTAAACACTTCCGCTGTCCACCAGACTCCAGAGACATGAACAGTACTGAGCATATCTGGGATGCCTTGCAGTGTGCTGTTCAGAAGAGATCTCCACCCCGTCGTACTCTTACGGATTTGTGGACAGCCCTGCAGGATCCATGGTGTCAGTTCCCTCCAGAACTACGTCAGACATAAGTCGAGTCTACGCCACGTCGTGTTGCGGCACTTCTGCTTGCTCATGTGGACCCTACGTGGTATTAGGCATGTGTACCAATTTCTTTGGCTCTTCTGAACATCACTCAACCCTATGATATATGTACAGAGTACTGAAACTACAAAATTTTCTCTGTTACCACATCAATGACAATTCACCCTAAATCCAAATCTAATTTAAGATTTTCTATATCATTCTCATTTCCATGTAGTAAAGGTTTTTCTAAATCTTTAAACCAGTCTATGTATTATATGCATCTGGAAAAATGACACTTTCTCGAACAGGTCTTCCAAATATAAACAACGAACAAATTTGTTAGTAAATAAAGTAATTAGAAAATGGGTAAGGTGTGAGTAAAAAAGAGTGAAGAATCGTACATAACATATTACATTCCACATTTCCTCCGAAACTTTGCCACAACGTCACTTGGTGAGGACTTACAGTAGCTGAAAAACATTGTGGTACTCCTTTTGCCTCTAAAAAACTTTTCCATTTGTCAAGAGTTTTGGTGTGACTGTTCACCAAGTTGGTGACTATCAACTTCAATGGTACTTGGGAAAATATCCGAATGACTATTCAACGAATGTACTTGAAGTGACATATTACATGCTTTAGAGTGGTTAAGGTGGCACAGTACCACTATAGTTCTCTACCCTACAGTTGCCTAAAAAGCTCTTGCAGACAGTTGTAATTGAACCACAAATTTACCATCCCACCATGTGAAGCCGTTAACATCACTACATAAAGACTGCATTTGGAGTGGTGCTGTGACTGGGACTGATGGTTCATGGGATCTCATTGCGTTCAGCTCTGAATCACGGTTCTC
Organism: Schistocerca nitens; assembly: GCF_023898315.1. Taxonomy (NCBI): domain Eukaryota; kingdom Metazoa; phylum Arthropoda; class Insecta; order Orthoptera; family Acrididae; genus Schistocerca; species Schistocerca nitens. The sequence goes on from NC_064619.1 coordinate 614,261,751, forward strand.
CACTACTCGGGTATACCATCCTCCGCTGAGCTGTGGTAAAAATTGCTGTTTTGAAGAGCGCGCCGCAGCGCGTAGTGTGAAGCAGTCGCCCTCCGTTTCTGGCGGTGGCGCCGCTGTGGCAATCGCAGCTTTGGTGTCTCCCTCTGGTGGGAAAGGGGAAAGGTTGCTGTTCACGAGCATTTAAGGGGCGCTATGAGCTCGCCAGTCAGTCGGAGTCTGGGGTCAGTCTCTCGTCCCCAGCTTGCTAGTCTCTCTCGTCCGCATTTGTTAGGCAGGTAGTGTCTGTCTGTCATTCGGAGTGCTAGTATGTCTGTCGTTCGGATCAACCTTTAAAGCCGGCAGAATGAGAGTCTTTCCACTCCGCCAGTAAGAGAAGTCAGCGAGTGGTCGCCAGGTCGGGGCTTAGTTCCTGCATCTGAGTCTGCGCGTTAGGCCGCCAGTCTGCTCGACTTTGCTCAGGCAACGGTCATTGGCGGTTGGATCGAATGGTTGGTCGGTCGCGCACTGAGGCACAAGATGACTCGTCCGTCTTGAGCGTCGGTGCATGTGAGGTCGCCACGTGAGTCCAGTGGGCCTGCGGCGTATAGCGAGGGCTAGTGCCTTCGCGGTCGACATCAGTCTGGTCAGTGCGAGGTGCGACGCCGTGAGACGGGAGATCGGCGCGCCTTCCTGCGTCCGTTGAAGCGGCTGGCAGCGGACGGTTCGTGAGAGCGATTTGGAGGTGCTGCGCCAGGGCTTCTCGAGAAATCGCAGTTATTAGAAGTTAAGTGATTGATGATATGTTGTGTGATTTGTTAATTTCTACTTGTTTTCTTGGTCAGTCTCTCGCCCCAGCTTGCTCGTCTGTCTCTCGCCCGCATTTGTTAGGCAGTTAGCGTCTGTCTGTCGTTCGGAGCTGCCTCTGTCATGTTTGTCGGATTTGGTGTGTTAACGAATTTATTGCCTGGAGTGTAACGGCCTAGTTCCTGAAATATGTTTTGATCTTACCTATCATCTTGAGAGGCGGTATCTGTCCACTGTGGAGCATCTGAACTTGTTTGGCCAACCTTGTAGAATTTTATATAAGATTGCATTTTATGGGCCTTTATTTAAATGATCATTTTAGTATATAAAGTTGCCACCCTTTCACCGTAAGACTTTTCTTAGAAGTTAAAATCAAGTTGCACCTTCGGTGACAAAGTTAATATTTTAATTTTTAGTGTTTTGTACCATTTTCGTCCCCCCTGCGGGGGTGCATAGTTTGTGCGATTGTGCAAACTGTTAAAACCTTTAGTTTAAAGTAATCTGGTGTGTAGAAGATTTGCACCAGTGTAGTCTTTCAGAGGCTGTTATGAGCTGTCGTAACTACGGCCGTGTCAAAAGGGAATGGCAAGGTTCTCTACCCGAAAGCTCATACAGTCAAAACTTGTTTCTTTCTGTCTCTGAATAAATTGTAACTTGATATTTAGAGGGTGCTTTCTCACTATAATTTTAAATCTGTTTCTTTTAAATTAAAGTGAATAAAACTCCCATTTGTTAAAAGGAATTTGCTTATGATTTCATCAGTTACTCCCTGGCAAGTACTTCGACGCTTACATAGCGTGATTAAATGTGTTAATGTTCTTGATGAATCGCTAGTAAATAAAATAAATTCTTAAGAATATTCTTTGAAAATAAATCACGGTTCACCGCGAATATGACAGATGTCCCATTCTTCCATTTTCGGTATTATGTCTATTCCGAATCCAACCGACCCTCGCCCTGCGTCAGGATCTAGATATTCTGGCTTTAGGATCAAGTGAAAGTAATTTAGAAAAATATCTGTAGGTTCCTACATACTGGGGAATCTCATGGACATAGGCGATCCTAGATGTCGGAATGCAAGTTTGTGCTGGTGCAGAATTCAAATTCTGGGTGGGTAAAATCCAACGAAACAGCCAATTAAAGCTAAGTATTTTGCCAGGTATTCAAACAGAATTGCCAACCTTACGTTTAAGAGTACTCTCGACAATTACAGAAGTATCAGAATGATCTCAGTTTGGTATCATCTTCATAAGTTTCAGATTTTTATTATAAATACGTAAAGATACTGTTTGACAATTTTTCGGCACAAAAATGGACTTCTTCCCTGACTTGGAGGTTGTGCTGCACTTCTAAGCAAGTACAGTTCTGTTAACATACCACAGTTGGAGCAAGGCACGACAGAACAATGTAATTGCGAGGATCGTTCTGAAAGTAATGCCTCCTATTCTTTCTTTGGTGACTTTGTATGTCTGCGGCGGATGTCTCCGGTGTAGTGCTAATGCTTGAACCTTCCTCTTGCATTTGCTGCTGGTTCTTTGGTTGTGCGATAGTTGGGGCCAGCAGAGGAGACTTCCATAATGGGGTCTGATTTGCACACACGTATAAAACAGCGATATGTGATTGAATTCCTCACTCCTGAAGAAATAGCGCTGGTTGAAATCCATCGACGCTTGATAAAGATGTGTGGAGACGATACAATAGACGTGAGCAGTGTGAGGCGATGGGTAAGGCATTTTCAAGGTGGTGAAAGGGGTGTGCATGGCAAGCCACGGCCCGGTCGTCCGTGCACAGCTGTCACACCTAAAAATGATGAATGCCTTGATCAATTCATCCGTGCTAATCGGCGGATAACGACCAGAGAATTGTGTGCAAAGCTGAATGTTCGCTATAATGCCTTGGAAATAATGTTGGAACATCTTGGTTATCGCAAAGTCTGTGCGAGGTGAGTCCCTCGGATGCTTACAGAAGAACAAAAAACTCATCGAATGGAAATTTGTCGGGAACTGCTGGATCAATACGAAGCCGAAGTCGACAATTTTCGGAATAGCACCGTAACCGGAGATGAGTCGTGGTGTTACCACTGCGAGCCGGAATCCAAAAGACTGTCCATGGAATGGCGAAGTGCGAATTCTCCGTCAAAGAAGAAATTGAAGAATCAGCCGTCTGCAGGCAAAGTGATGTTCACAGTCTTCTGCGACAAATGGTTCAAATGACTCTGAGCACTATGGAACTTAACATCTGTGGTCATCAGTCCCCTAGAACTTAGAACTACTTAAACCTAACTAACGTAAGGACATCACACACATCCATGCCCGAGGCAGGATTCGAACCTGCGACCGTAGCAGTCTCGCGGTTCCGGGCTGAGGGCCTAGAACCGCTAGACCACCGCGGCCGGCTAATCTTCTGCGACAGCCAGGGTGTGGTTCTTTTGGATGTTCTCGGGGCTGGAGAAACTGTCAATTCAGCACGCTACAAGACGAGACTGACTAAGCTGAAGGCCCGAATTTCCATGGTAAAGCAAGAGAGGAAGGCCAACTTTTTCCTGCAACATGATAACGCCAGGCTCCACATCAGTTTTGCGACCACGCAACTCATTGCAAATTCGGTTAGACTGTCTTACCAAATACAACGTACAGTTCCGATTTAGCGCCTTCAGACTTCATGTCTTTGGGCCTATGAAAGACGGGCTACGTGGCGAACATTTTCAAGACTCGGTTGCTGTTGTTGAATCTGTAAGGCAGTAGTTAGCCTCAACTGGTTCCGATTTTTACAAGTCTGGCGTGCTGGCTCTGGTTCATCATTGCCAGAAATGCGTAACGATTGGTGGAGACTATGTGGAAAAATCGCCGTCTGTAGCAAGACTTAGAACCAACAACAAGAAGAGAAAATGAAGATAAATAAAAAGTTTTCCTTTTGTGTATCTTATACCTCTCGACGCTTTTGAAACTAGTGAAGACCCTAAGGAAAATTTAATTGTAATGTGTGGGAGGGTAAGATTACAATATGTGTAAACTATTTTTTGCAGTCAGTAATGAAAACGTATCTGACAATATTTTTGGCATAATTTTACGCAGTTAAAACTGTGTTGCGTATTTAAGATGTGGAAAGTGTCCAAATGTCCTTTTTTGGATAAATAATTCGCATATTTTCAGCATAACCGAGATGGAGTTACAGAAAAGTAATCTCAGGTTTGTGAAAATGGGAGGAAAGGCGAGTGAAGGGAGATGGTGTGTATGTGTGTGTGTGTGTGTGTGTGTGTGTGTGTGTGTGTGTGTGTGTATGTGTGTGTGTGTGTGTAAGTATGTTTACACGATTTTCTTTAACTTACGTGGAAATTTCAAGGGACTAATTTAACTTGGCACCAGTTTTATGCCTCGTTTTTAATACTATGCTCTGACTGGCTGGGGAGGGGGAGGGAGCAAAGACTATAAAGCACAACTGGGGTAGTTTTACCATTTTTTATTTTCTTTTAATTATTCTACTAGTACAATAGGGTTGGTTCCGTAACCCTGATTTTAATTAGATTTTCGTCATTAATACCATGCTGTGATTGGTTAGAATGAGGAAAGAGAGGGGAAAAGGGGTGTAACTTAATTATGTGTTGACAGTACTGATAAGGAGTGGCGGGACGTGTGAGAAGGTCATTCCTTACATTCAAAAGTGGTCACATGCTTCCATTACTTGTATTCCAAAGTGGATCGAAGGTCTCATAGATATACTACTGCCATATTTTATCAATATGTGCATATACTTCTTACATTTAACTCGATATTTTAATCACTGAAATAACTTCACACTCCCTCTCAACCTGTGCAGTTTCCCTTCATGTTCTCCTCTCCTTGTAGGTTCTTTTCTTGCTAGGCTGTGTATTTCGATTATATTGGAACTGTTAAACCTAACTATCCCTTAACTTAAGGCACAGAAGAATAAACAATATGCATCGTGATTCAGGACTTCGATCGATGACAAGAATTACAGTCCAGAGGATTAAACCTGATTTCATTTTAGAATGCAGCACCAATGAAATAACAAGGATAACCATTCACCTTTTTTACAACGAGAAAGTTATTGTTAACATCCAGCATAAGTCCGCTTCGTAACTTTCTAACAAGTGGGGTTAACATCTTCAGTTGGTAATGAGCAACAGACATAACTGTAAGCCTTGCACCTTCTCGTTAAGTCTGCTGTGGGGTGGGGAGCCTAGAGCGAAAATTCTGGTCTGTTAACTAGGTGGAAGTGTAAAGCGATTAAATCTGCTCGCAATTTTGGAAGGGTGAAATTGTGCCTCATCGGCTAATGCGATTCCACTGTTACAAAGCCGCTAATGACATTAACTGGCACTAATAGTTTTATCGGAAGCCGTTAGGGGCGCCGGATTTGCGAGCTAAGTCCGTCCTCTTTAAATCTGCAGCGTGGGTGACTGTCAGCTGCCCAGCACCATGAGCGCAGGACGCGATTCAGCTCTCATTTTCCGCCAGGTCACTTAGACGTGGTTGTCAAATAGTTCATCCGGTTGCATATTTGGTACATCAGCTTTGTGTGTGTAGGGGGGGGGGGGAGGGGGAGGGGCATCGGTTTTAGGTCGGTCAGAGTTGTGCACTATTAGATAATAAATAAATACGCAGATCATGACTCATGTCTCTAAGACTGCAGGAGCTTAACGAGAAATTCAGTGATTAAAGCAACATCGACGATGTCAGGGTTAAAACAGTATATTCTCAAATTATTGCCCAGAGACTCGACACTAGATTTTTTTCTATGATACCAGCCATACAAAAATGTTTATCATTTACTGTACACAGTTTTTATTCACTATACACACATTTCTTCCTACAATGAACTGATATCGAAGCCTATGATGACAAAGAAATATTGTACGAAGCCAAAATGAGCGTAAGGAGAGTAATGTGAGAAGTGCTTAGTGAATTAGAAAGTAAAATCATGCGAACTGATATGATTTAAAATCTTAGAAGATTTACTTCCAGCATTCACTGGGATAAATTGCAATTCTGCCGATGGACTCAAAGACGAAGCTCTGAACATCCGCGTTTCACAACTTGCACTTTACTTATGTTTCAAAGAGTGTGATAAGAAATTACCACATTGTGAGTTATTGTAAATAGTCGATACGTCGCGGAGATTGTTCATCATGTCCGCTTTAATATCAATGTTGGGACAGAAACTGTGACCAAAGACACATAGGTCCATACACTTTACAAGGCATGTAATCTGGTGTTGGTTATCAACAATCAAATGTTTCAAAAGGATCTGACCACTATGGGACTTACCATCTGAGGTCATGAGTCCCCTAGATGGTTCAAATGGCTTGAGCACTATGGGACTTAACTTCTGAGGTCATCAGTCCCCTAGAACTTAGAACTACTTAAAACTAACTAACCTAAGGACATCACACACATCCATGCCCGAGGCAGGATTCGAACCTGCGACCGTAGCGATCGCGCGGTTCCAGACTGAAGCGCCTACAACCGCTCTGCCACAGCGGCCAGCTATCAACTATCTATGAGCAAGAAATTAACTGTGCTTTACTGAGGACAATGAATGTTATTTAAGCACGAAAGGCGACCACCACATTTTCTGCACATCCATGACTATACACACATACCCAGCCTCGGACTAGAATGGATGTTACGGGAAGTGAGTCAGGCTTACGAATAGAGGACTGTGAATAGGAACATGTAATGTAAGAACAACATACGCTGCGGGGCAGACTAAGTTACTTGATGAAGAACTACCAGAGTACGAGACGGATGGTACTGCCCTTCAGGGGATAAGATGGCCTGGGCAAGTCATGCACAGAGAGAAAAACTTTACAGTCATTTACAGCGGAATCAGACATGGTCACCACATATTTGGGACAGTATTTGCGGTACATGATAAAATAATGGTCAATGTGGTGACACTAGAAAATGAAGGTGCAACACATCGTTGTGTTCCTCAGGCGTCGAGTGACACTGTTCGACGCCGGATTCGGGATAAAAATGAAACGTGCTGCCGTCAACTGGAAGCTCCATGACGATCCTCAAAAACGTTTGCCGAGGAAGGTATCAAATCTAGATTGGTGAAATGTCATATTTACCGATGAAACCATGTTTTACACAGTGAATGATAGTCCATTGAGAGTGTAAATCCCGCAGGGTATCTGTTTCCATCCGAAAGATATCCCTACGTCTACATCTATATCCATATTCCGCAAGCCACCTGACGGTGTGTGGCGGAGGGTACCTTGAGTACCTCTATCGGTTCTCCCTTCTATTCCAGTCTCGTATCGTTCGTGGGAAGAAAGATTGTCGGTATGCCTCTGTGTGGGCTCTAATCTCTCTGATTTTATCCTCATGGACTTCTCGCGAGATATACGTAGGAGGGAGAAATATACTGCTTGACTTCTCGGTGAAGGTATGTTCTCGAAACTTCAACAAAACCCCGTACCGAGCTGCTGAGCTTCTCTCTTGCAGACTCTTCCTCTGGAGTTTATCTATCATCTCCGTAACGCTTTCGCGATTACTAAATGATCCCGTAACGAAGCGCGCTGTCTCCGTTGGATCTTCTCTACCTCTTCTATCAACCCTATCTGGCACGGATCCCACACCGGTGAGTGCTATTCAAAAAGTGTGCGAATAAGTGTACTGTAACCTACTTCCTTTGTCTTCGGACTGCATTTCCTTAGGATTCTTCCAATGAACCTCAGTCTGGCTGCCGGCCGGGGTGGCCGAGCGGTCTAGGCGCTACAGTCGGGAACCGCTACGCCGCAGGTTCGAATCCTGCCTCGGGCATGTATGTGTCTGATGTCCTTAGGTTAGTTAGGTTTAAGTAGTTCTAAGTTCTAGCGGACTGATGACCTCAGAAGTTACGTCCGATAGTGGTCAGAGCCATCGGTTTTACCGACGATTAATTTTATATGGCCGTTCCATTTTAGATCACTCCTAATGCCTACTCCCAGATAATTTATGGAATTAACTGCTTGAATTAACTGCTTCCAGATGCTGACATTTTATATCGTAGCTACGTGATGAAGGATCTTTCTTTCTATGTATTCGCAGCACATTACACTTGTTTACATTGAGATTCAATTGCCATTTCCTGCACCATACGTCAATTCGTTGGAGACCATCTGCATTTCAGTACAATTTTCCATTGTTACGACCTCTCGATATACTACAGCGTCATCCGCAAAAAGCCTCAGTGAACTTCCGATGTTATCCTACTGTCATTTATATATATTGTGAATAGCAACGGTCCTACGACACTCCCCAGCGGCACACCTGATATCACTCTTACTTTGGAAGACTGCTCTCCATTGAGAATGACATGCTGCGTTCTGTTATCTAGGAACTCTTCAATCCAATCACACAATTGATCTGATAGTCCATATGCTCTTACTTTGTTCATGGGGAACTGTATCAAACGCCTTGGGGAAGTCAAGAAACACGGCATCTACCTGGGATCCCGTGTCTATCGCCCTCTGAGTCTCGTGGACGAGTAGCGCGAGCTGGGTTTCACACGATCTTTTCGGAAACCGATGCTGATTCCTAAAGAGTAGATTTCTAGTCTCCACAAAAGTCATTATACTTGAACGTAATACGTGTTCCAAAATTCTGCAACTGATCGACGTTAGAGATAGAGGTCTATAGTTCTGCACAACTGTTCGACGTCCCTTCTTGAAAATGGAGATGACCTGTGCCCTTTCCAATCTTTTGTAACTCTATGCTCTTCTAAAGACCTACGGTATACCGTTGCAAGAAAGGGGGTATCCCATGAGGTCCAACGGCCGTTCGTCTTTTGAGCGATTTTAATTGTTGTTGTATCCCTCTGTCATGTATTTCGATATACACCATTTTGTCATCCGTGCGACAATCTAGAGGAGGAACTTTCTCTGTGAAACAGCTTTGGAAAAAGACATTTAGTATTTCGGCCTTTAGTGTGTCCAAATGGTTCAAATGGTTGTGAGCACTATGGGACTTAACATCTTTGGTCATCAGTCCCCTAGAACTTAGAACTACTTAAACCTAACTAACCTAAGGACATCACACACATCCATGCCCGAGGCAGGATTCGAACCTGCGACCGTAGCAGTCGCGCGGCTCCGGACTGAGCGCCTAGAACCGCTAGACCACCGCGGCCGGCCATCGTCTCCTTCAGAACCATTTTGACCCTAGTCATCTCGCAGTTTTCGCGGCAGTACGGCGCCTAATCAGTTCCAGTGAAGTTGGGATATGCCACAGGAAAGATGGTCACCTTGATGCTGCACAATATACTGCTATTACGGATGGTGTGGTGATGTCATCAGTGCGACACCTACTGTATACCCTGAGGGATTAGCCTGTTTCCAGCAGGGTCAGTGTCCACGTGTTGGCTGTGGTGAAGGTGTAGTTTGCGGAACAGAAAGATACTTCATTCTTAACTGGCCGTCTGTACGGGACGTCCGCTCCACTGTAATCGTATGGGCGGAGACGAAAGAGACAATGTAAAAAACCGGCCTGATCCTGAGCCAGGAAACGGCGATGACCTTTGGCACGTCGCACTAGCTGCGTGGGAGGGGATGTCAGGACAGGGACGGTTTATTTCTCGCCTCAGAGAGCCCCCTCCTCGCAGCATATAGACGGTCATTGAAGTAGATGGCCTAAGGACGGGATATTAATTAGTAAAAAAGCTGCAAGTTATGCCATTTTGAGGGACACGAAAAATCTGGTTAACAACCGTGTTTCGTTCTGTTACTTTGTATCTTCTCTAAGATTCAAGAAATTATGGAAGAAAACAGAAAATAATTGCCGAAAATAGGAATTGACGCGAATACTGCATCACTGAGTTGCTTGCCTGGAGAGTCCACCACCAACCTCCGAAGTATGTATAATAAGTGCTGTAATATTCAGGCGCCGGTCGGAGTGGCCGTGCGGTTCTAGGCGCTCCAGTCTGGAACCGAGCGACCGCTACGGTCGCAGGTTCGAATCCTGAATCCTGCCTCGGGCATGCATGTGTGTGATGTCCTTAGGTTAGTTAGGTTTAATTAGTTCTAAGTTCTAGGCGACTGATGACCTCAGAAGTTAAGTCGCATAGTGTTCAGAGCCATTTTTTGTAATATTCAGGTATTTTGTTGCTGTTGTTACGCCCGTCATTGTACTTCGCGACTTTATGTAAGTAGGAACGACGCAGAAATGACTTTCTTGCATGCTTCATGCTGACTGTTTATAAGACAGAACTGCCTCATTTACACTCAAAGTTGAAGTGTCCTTTACTTTTGAGGGCAATAGTACTCTGTATAATAGACTGATGTTTGCTTAACATAACGGGGAATTCAGATTTCAGCCACTGTCACTTTTCGCGCTTTCAAGTGCACATTGCATCTTCAAGTGGATTTCCCGTTCTCTCAGACACTGGCCGGCCGGTGTGGTCGAGCGGTTCTAGACGCTTCAGTCTGGAACCGGGCAGCCGCTACGGTTCGAATTTTGCCTCGGGCATGGATGTGTGTATTGTCCTTAGGTTAGTTAGGTTTAGGTTGTTGTTCTAGGAGACTGATGACCTCAGATGTTAAGTCCCATAGTGCTCAGAGCCATTTGAACCATCTCTGACACTAAGAAATATGTATTTTAAAAGAAAAATCGCTTATGTGCTCGAACGCGAGTGAGAAATTGACAGTTTCAGCTTCCATTGCATTAAATACTATATAATGGCAACAAAGTTTTTCGCGAATATGTTCTGAGATACAAACAAAAATTTCGGTCTTGCTACTTCGGATTTAGATGATAGCTGAAGCTGCCCCTGCTCTTAGGAGGTGATTAATTAATGTAACTGATGCTATTCTAGTACTTAATACGTAATAGCCTGCCAGTCATTTTTCATTCATTCACATATTGTGTCCCGTAGGTCTGATGAAGGAGAGCTCTCTGAGAGGTGGAACTATCGAGTTACATAAGGGAGGATCAAAACGTTTCCACCTGAGGGCGTTGCTGTAGCTGTGTGCAATGTAATGTGACTCCAATGCTGGGATATAAGCACCGACAGATAGGCAAGATATTAGTGTTGCATTCGTGTCGTATTTCCGATAAATGCGGCCACGTGTAACTATGGCGACGCTATCATCAAATGAGTTGAAACATTACTGACGTGTTGTTATACTTATCTTGGTTGCCGAAGGTCTATCACACGTTGACATTCATCGGAGAGTGAAGAATGTGTATTGGGCAGCAAGTCTGTCGAAAACCAAAGTTGTGGAACTGAGCGTCAAGTTGTGTACTGGTCGCGATTCAGCTCAAGACACCCGTCGATCTGGGAGGCCGGCCTCATCCATTACGCCAACTCAATGGATGGCGTGTCCGCCCCGATAGCTGAGTGGTCAGCGTGACCGATTACCGTCCTACGGGCCCCGGTTCGATTCCCGTCTGGGTCGGGGAATTTTCTCTGCTCAGGGACTGGGTGTTGTGCTGTCCTTATCATCATCCTATCAGCCTCATCGGCTGTAGGTCGCCGAAGTGGCGTCGAACTGCAAGATCGGCAGCCGGCGAACGGTCTGCACGACGGGGGGCCTTAGCCATACGAATCCATTAATGGATTTAATATCCATTAAAATCAGTGGATGTCGTAAGCGGACGCCCTATAACGCTAATCTCTACCACGCAATTATCACGCCTTCGCTCCCTTAAAAAAGGCCTCTAAGAGTCGACGATTTCTGTCCGACGAGGATGTGCAGCAGGCAATTCAGGACTTTATCAGGCAGCAAGACACTGTAATATAGGAAACGGGTATCCCCAACGTGTTGTGTTGGTGGGACGATTCCCCGAATGTTCAAACAATTTTGCCTCATTAGCGTACAGATTCTCGACTGGACGGCCTTTGAGCGGAAACGTGTTGATCGCTCCTTATAGATCAACAACCAGTAGCAGCCCCTTACAGTCCTCCGTATGTCACACTAACGAACAATTACAGCTGGTGGTAAACAACTCATGTACTTTATTTCGGGATTTAATCCAAGATTAATTTTTGTACTTGTGGAAAAGAAGGAACATTGCAGAATCCACTGTTCTTCGTCCTACAATACGCAGTTATTAGTGTTATCGACAGTTTAAAATTAGGGATGTGGGTAACTGTACTGATTTCTTAGAACGATACGAGTTGTGAAATATTAAACTTTCCCAGCTAGCTTATTGTACCATGAAATTTTTCGTGAACTGCCAGATGTCAGTAACTTGCCGCCACTGTATTTCGGCTCTGAGTTTTCTGTTCATCTTCAGATGAGCAATGGCGAAAGGACAGTGAGCTTCCCTACAGTGTTCGATGACAGCGAATTTTCTGGCCTGGTGGATGCGAATATGTCGCTCGTTTTCAAGGACACCCTCCAGAACAGTGCGTATCGTTTGCCATATATAGAGTGTTTCCCAAACAGTAGAGATTGTAGAGGGGACTTAGTACATCACGTTTTACATACACACTTGTCCGGAAACATCATCCCACGACGCTACAGGGCGTCAAACTTATAGACGGCTGCGCCTGTAAATGTAGATATATACAGGGTGATCTCGTGTTGACGTTACTTTCAATGATCATGGAGCCCTAAACTGAAGTAAGGCTCCCTGAACCGTCCGGCCGTTGTGGCCGAGCGGTTCTAGGCGCCTCAGTCTGGTACCGCGCGACCGATACGGTCGCAGGTTCGAATCCCGCCTCGAGCATGGATGTGTGTGATGTTCTTAGGTTAGTTAGGGGACTGATGACCGCAGATGGTAAGTCCCACAGCGCTCATAGCCATTTGAGCTCCCTGTACCTGAAACGATCGATACTTTTAATTCAACACGGACTATTTTGAGCAAATTGACGGTGTTGCCATATGTAGTCCGCTTTCCCCTTTGGTAGCAAACTTTTTCATGGAAGACTTTGAGGAGAGTGCACTTGATTCGGCGGATCGTACAACAAAAGTCCCCTGGCGGTATGTGGATGATAATTTCGCAGTGTGGCCCCAAGGTGAAGAAGAACTGTCGCGCTTCTTGCAGCATCTGAATTATATCCAATAGAATATCAAATTTACGATGGAGGTGGAAATGGGGACTGTCTGCCATTTCTAGACGTCTTGATCAGATGGAAAGTGAATGGATCATTGGGGCGTTCCATCTACCGTACGCCCACAGATACAGGCCAGTATTTGCCGGCTTCTAGATGTCACTATGGGCGCTCTTCAGACGTTGGGGCCGTGGGCACATTTTGGGTCTGGTGGAGACAGCCTTGCAAAGGAGCTGGAACTCCTACAATCAGTCATCAGAGATAATGGATGCTCTCCACATCAGCACAGCTTTAAAAAAGAAGAAATGTGATCACCCACAAGAGCAAGAGGGGAAGGAGTGGTATAAGTCTAGGCCGTTTCTCTCTTAAATCACCAATATTTCAGCGAAATTACGCAGCTTCTTAACAAGACATCATGCAAAAGTAATCTTCCGCCCACGTACGTTCTCTTTTTATCAAAAGAGGATCTGGGACTGTGGAAGGCTGGAATCTACAGAATACCTTGCCAGTGTGCCAAAGCCTACATTGGTCAGATGACGCACACAGTGCGTGAAAGCTGCGCTGAACATGAACGCCACATTCGCCTTTCGGAGGCCAGTAAGTCAGCCGCAGTCGAGCACTGTATCTCTACAGGACATTCCATGGACTACTCTGCCACAGAAATGTTGGCCTCGATGAGATTGAACCGTGAATTTTCATTTTCAGAATCTATTCTTAAAGAATTTACTTTATTTACTAGCGATTGACCAAGAACATTAATACATTTAATTATACTAGGTGAGCGTGGAAGTAGTTGCCAGGAAGTAACTCATGGAAAATAAAATTTCCGTTAACAAGTGTGAATTTTATTCCTAAAAGCCTTTTCAAAAACAGATTTAAAATTACAATCAGAAGGCACCCTCTAAATATCAAGTTACAATTATTCAGAGGCAGAAAAACAATTTTTTTTTACAGTAGGTGCCTTCGGGCTGAGAAGCTTGCCGCTCCCTTTCAACACGGCCGTAGTCCCGACCGCTCACAACGACCTCTGAAAAACTACACTGGTGCGAATCTGCAACACACCAGATTACTTTAAACTAAAAATATTAACACCTCACACAAACACATTAACTATACACCCCGTAAGAGAGATGGAAATGGTACAAACACTCACACTAAGAAATTATTTGCCACCAAAAGTGCAATTTGTTTTTAAAAAGGCTCTTACGGTGGAAGCGTGGCAACTTTATAAAAATGACTATTTAAATAAAACCCATGAAATTCTGACTTACATAAAGTGTACAACATGCTCTACGTTACACATATACCGCCTCGCAAGATGACAGGCAAGATAAAAACATGTTTCAGGAATTCGGCCCTTACCTTAAGTCTATAAATTCGTTAACACCGAATCCGACAAACACGAAGAGGCAGCTATTAAAGTACGGCCGATTGACCAGGAGAGGGTGGGAGTCGGGTTACTAAACAACCTGAACCGCAGATTGCTCTAAACCTCCCCAATTCCACAAGGGAAAAACGGACCACCAAATTCACAAATAACCACTTTCCCGCGGGTGGACAAACGGAGAAGAATGGTGGGACGACCCCAAAACAAAGCGGCTGGTGACCTCACCAAGAAAACAAGTAGAATTTAACAAGTAAATGAAACAACATATCTCCAACCACTTAACTTCTAATAAACTGCGAGACCTGGCGAAGACGTGGCGCAGCACCCCCAACGCTCTACCGAACTGTCCGCTGCCAGCCGCTTCAACGGACGCAGGAAGGCGCGCCGATCTCCCGTCTCACGGCGTCGCAGCTCGCCCCGGCCAGCTCGATGTCGTGGCTTCGCTCCTGTTGCTCTCGTGTGAACCGCGAAGCCACTACCCCTTTCTATACGGTGCTGCCAACTGGACTCACGTGGGGACTTCACATGCGCCGACACTCAAGGCGGACACTCCATCCCGTGTCCTCAGTGCTCGACCGACCAACCGACCGATCCAACCGCCAATGACCGTTGCCCGAGAAACTCGAGCAGGCTGGGGTCCAAACGCGCAGACTAGGATGCAGGAACTCAGCCCCGACCGGGCAACCACCAGCTGAGTTCTGTTACCGGCTCAGCGGCAAGACTCTCATTTTCTGGCTTTAAAGTTGACCCAAAGGACAGACACACTAGCACTCCGACGACAGACAGACACTAACCGCCGCACAAATGCAAACGAGGGACAAACCAGCAACTGGTGACGCGAGACTAACCTAGCCTCACTCCGACTGACCACCCTACCGAGCTGATAGCGCCCCTTAAATGCACGTGAACAGGCAACCTTTCCGCTTTCCCACTAGAGGGAGACACAAAAAGCTGCCACCGCCAGAAACGGAGGGCGACTGCTTCACACAACGCGCTGCGGCGCGCTCTTTAAAACAGCAAACTTTTTACCACAGCTCAGAGATTCTTCTGGGATTCGGTTATTAAGAAATCGGTTGAAATATGTTTAGCGCAAGATCTTACTTATCGTTATGGCGTCTTTGAACTGGATAACGCTTGGGACCTGGTGATTTCTCTCATTTTTTAAGAATGCAAACATTCTATGACCGATGACATGCCTAATGACATTTAATTTTATAAATTTTTAGATTTTAATTTTAACTCCACGATTGCACATTCCGACAGAATGCGTGCATGTAGTATCTGTGGTGTCACTGCCAGACACCACACTTGCTAGGTGGTAGCCTTTAAATCGGCCGCGGTCCATTAGTATACGTCGGACCCGCGTGTCGCCACTGTCAGTGATTGCAGACCGAGCGCCGCCACACGACAGGTCTAGAGAGACGTCCTAGCACTCGCCCCAGTTGTACAGCCGACTTTGCTAGCGAAGCTACACTGACAAATACGCTCTCATTTGCCGAGACGATAGTTAGCATAGCCTTCAGCTACGTCATTTGCTACGACCTAGCAAGGCGCCGTGACCAGTTTATATTGAGATTATAATTCATGTATCAACAAGAGCGATGTTCTCCGATTATGGATTAAAGTTAAGTATTACATCAACTACGTACTTTATTTGCTACTATAATTCCCTTAACAGTTCCAGACCTCACGCCAGTCTGCGTGAGCTTAACGCGTGCATTTCGGCCTCCTCTAGCAACACGGTGTTGGCTCTTCTGCCAACACATCAGTATCTCATTACACATGCGCCTGCACGCTGTGGATGGAGCGGTATTCAAAGAGTGCGTAGCTCAACAGAGCTCGCTCAATTAGCGGCTGCCTTGGCGCATTTGTCTTCGGGCCTGCCTTTGGTATAAAGGTAACTACATGAACTACAACCTCCAGGTCGTACCACCTGCTCCTTCTGGCTCCACGATTTTACCTCATTTTTGTTGGCTCCTATCTACCTCACTCCTCCCCTGAAATACCTTCGCCTCACCTTGACTGTCACCTCACCTGGCCTTCCCATCGCCTTACAGTCCAAAACAATGCCCACAATAGACTCCACCTCCTGAAACTCCTGTCTGGCCAGACATGCGGACTGTATCCTTCCACCATCATTCACAACTTGAAATCCTTGATCGGCCCCCTCCTTTGTTATGCGAGCATCACTTGGATTTCCGCCCCTCCCAGATTCTATAAAGCCCTAGAAATGCTGGAATACCCTGCACTCTGCCTTGCCATCTGCCTTGCGTCCCCCATGTTAATCCTGTGTAACTATCTCCATCCCACATCTCCTTTCCCTCGAACACATCCGCACCCTGTACATTATACACCTATTCAGTCCGCCCCCCCCTCCCCCCCCCCCCACGCCCACCACAATCCAAGTAATCTATCCTCTATACCGCCAGCCCGTTACCGAACCTTTACCATTGTGTCCCGCCCTATCTCCATCCACACCCTACACTTCATTTCCCGCCACAACATAAACCACTTAACCCTCGTGATATTACCACTCCCGACCTACCCCCCTCCCACTCCTCAGGGTTCTACATCTACATCTACATCTACATCCATACTCCGCAAGCCACCTGGCGGTGTGTGGCGGAGGGTACTTTGAGTACCTCTATCGGTTCTCCATTCTATTCCAGTCTCGTATTGTTCATGGAAAGAAAGATTGTTGGTATGCCTCCGTGTGAGCTCTAATCTCTCTGATTTTATCCTCGTGGTCTCTTCGCGAGATACACGTTGGATGGAGCAATATACTGTTTGACTCCTCGGTGAAGATATGTCCTCGAAACTTCAACAAAAGCCCTTACTGAGCTACTGAGCGTTTCTCCTGCAGAGTCTTCCACTGGGTTTACCTACCATCTCCGTAACGCTTTCGCGATTACTAAATGATCCTGTAACGAAGTCCGCTGCTCTCCATTGGATCTTTTCTATCAGCCCTGGTTGGCTCTGAGCACTATGCGACTTAACTTCTTAGGTCATCAGTCCCCTAGAAAATAGAACTAGTTAAACCTAACTAACCTAAGGACATCACACACATCCATGCCCGAGGCAGGATTCGAACCTGCGACCGTAGCGCTATCGACCCTGTCTGGTACGGATCCCACACAGGTGAGCAGTATTCAAGCAGTCGGCGAACAAGTGTACTGTAACCTACTTCCTTTGTTTTCGGGTTGCATTTCCTTAGGATTCTTCCAATGAATCTCAGTCTGGCATCTGCTTTACCGACGATCAACTTTATATGATCATTCCATTTTAAATCACTCCTAATAACTACTCCCAGATAATTTATGGAATTAACTGTTTCCAGATGCTGACCTGCTATACTGTAGCTAAATGATAAAGGATCTTTTTTTCTGTGTATTCGCAGGACATTACACTTGTCTACATTGACATTCAATTACTATTCCCTGCACCACTCGTCAATTCGTTGCAGATCCTCCTGCATTTCAGTACAATTTTCCATTGTTACAACCTCTCCATATACCACAGCATCATCCGCAAAAAGCCTCAGTGAACTTCCGATGTTATCCACAAGGTCATTTATGGATACTGTGAACAGCAACGGTCCTACGACACTCCCCTGCGGCACACCTGAAATCACTCTTACTTCGGAAGTCTTCTCTGCATTGAGAATGACATGCTGCGTTCTGTTATCTAGGAATTCTTCAATCTAGTCACACAATTTGTCTGATAGTCCATATGCTTTTACTTTGTTCATTAAACGACTGTGGGGAACTGTATCGAAAGCCTTGCGGAAGTCAAGAAACACGGCATCTACCTGGTAACCTGTGTTAATGCCCTCTGAGTCTCGTGGACGAATAGGGAGGGAACTGCCAAGGGGGAGGGGACTGCCAAGGGGGAGGGGACTGCCAAGGGGGAGGTTACCATCAACGAAAGGATAACGTTCTACAAGTCGGGGCGTGGAATGTCAGAAGTTTGAATGTGGTAGGGAAACTAGAAAATCTGAAATGGGAAATGCAAAGGCTCAATCTAGATATAGTAGGGGTCAGTGAAGTGAAATGGAAGGAAGACAAGGATTTCTGGTCAGATGAGTATCGGGAAATATCAAAAGCAGCAGAGAACGGTATAACAGGTGTAGGATTCGTTATGAATAGGAAGGTAGGGCAGAAGGTGTGTTACTGTGAACAGTCCAGTGACCGGGTTATTCTAATCAGAATCGACAGCAGACCAACACCGACAACGATAGTTCAGGTATACATGCCGACGTCGCAAGCTGAAGATGAACAGATAGAGAAAGTGTATGAGGATATTGAAAGGGTAATGCAGTATGTAAAGGGGGACCCGGGCCGAAGTGGCCGTGCGGTTACAGGCGCTGCAGTCTGGAACCGCAAGACCGCTACGGTCGCCGGTTCGAATCCTGCCTCGGGCATGGATGTTTGTGATGTCCTTAGGTTAGTTAGGTTTAACTAGTTCTAAGTTCTAGGGGACTAATGACCTCAGCAGTTGAGTCCCATAGTGCTCAGAGCCATTTGAACCATTTTCTTTGTAAAGGGGAACGAAAATCTAATAGTCATGGGCGACTGGAATGCAGTTGTAGGGGAAGGAGTAGAAGAAAAGGTTACAGGAGAATATGGGCTTGGGACAAGGAATGAAAGAGGAGAAAGACTAATTGAGTTCTGTAACAAGTTTCAGCTAGTAATAGCGAATACCCTGTTCAAGAATCACAAGAGGAGGAGGTATTCTTGGAAAGGCCGGGAGATACGGGAAGATTTCAATTAGATTACATAGAATGTCCATTACATAGAATGGACATCTCTAAAAAGGGCCATCACAGAAGTTGGGAAGGAAAACTTAGGTACAAAGAAGGTAGCTGCGAAGAAACCATGGGTAACAGAAGAAATACTTCAGTTGTTTGATGAAAGGACGAAGTACAACACATGTTCCGGGAAAATGAGGAATACAGAAATACAAGTCGCTGAGGAATGAAATAAATAGGAAGTGCAGGAGGCTAAGACGAAATGGCTGCAGGAAAAATGTGAAGACATCGAAAAGGATATGATTGTCGGAAGGACAGACTCAGCATACAGGAAAGTCAAAATCAACCTTTGGTGACATTAAAAGCAACGGTAGTAACATTAAGAGTGCAACGGGAATTGCACTGTTAATGCAGAGTAGAGAGCAGATAGGGGAAAGAATACATTGAAAGCCTCTATGAGGGTGAAGATTTGTCTGATGTGATAGAAGAAGAAACAGGAGTGAATTTAGAAGAGATAGGGGATCCAGTAGTAGAATCGGAATTTAAAAGAGCTTTGGAGGACTTACGGTCAAATAAGGCAGAAGGCATAGATAACATTCCATCAGACTTTCTAAAATCATTGGGGAAGTGGCAACAAAACGACTATTCACGTGGTGTGTAGAATATATGAATCTGGCGATATACCATCTGACTTTCGGAAAAGCATCATCCACACAATTCCGAAGACGGCAAGAGCTGGCAAGTGCGAGAATTATCGCACAATCACGTTAACAGCTCATGCATCGAAGCTGCTTACAGAATAATATAAAGAGAATGGAGAAGAAAGTTGAGAATGCGCTAGGTGACGATCAGTTAGGCTTTAGAAAAAGAAAGGGACGAGAGAGACATTTCTGACGTTACGGCTAAGCAAGGCTAAAGAAAAATCAAGACACTTTCATAGGATCTGTCGACCTGCAAAAAGCGTTCGACAATATAAAATGGTGCAAGCTGTTCGAGATTCTGAAAAAAGTAGGGGTAAGCTATAGGGAGAGACGGGTCATATACAATATGTACAACAACCAAGAGGGAATAATAAGAGTGGACGATCAAGAACGAAGTGCTCTTACACTCCTGGAAATGGAAAAAAAGAACACATTGACACCGGTGTGTCAGACCCACCATACTTGCTCCGGACACTGCGAGAGGGCTGTACAAACCAATGATCACACGCACGGCACAGCGGACACACCAGGAACCGCGGTGTTGGCCGTCGAATGGCGCTAGCTGCGCAGCATTTGTGCACCGCCGCCGTCAGTGTCAGCCAGTTTGCCGTGGCATACGGAGCTCCATCGCAGTCTTTAACACTGGTAGCATGCCGCGACAGCGTGGACGTGAACCGTATGTGCAGTTGACGGACTTTGAGCGAGGGCGTATAGTGGGCATGCGGGAGGCCGGGTGGACGTACCGCCGAATTGCTCAACACGTGGGGCGTGAGGTCTCCACAGTACATCGATGTTGTCGCCAGTGGTCGGCGGAAGGTGCACGTGCCCGTCGACTTGGGACCGGACCGCAGCGACGCACGGATGCACGCCAAGACCGTAGGATCCTACGCAGTGCCGTAGGGGACCGCACCGCCACTTCCCAGCAAATTAGGGACACTGTTGCTCCTGGGGTATCGGCGAGGACCATTCGCAACCGTCTCCATGAAGCTGGGCTACGGTCCCGCACACCGTTAGGCCGTCTTCCGCTCACGCCCCAACATCGTGCAGCCCGCCTCCAGTGGTGTCGCGACAGGCGTGAATGGAGGGACGAATGGAGACGTGTCGTCTTCAGCGATGAGAGTCGCTTCTGCCTTGGTGCCAATGATGGTCGTATGCGTGTTTGGCGCCGTGCAGGTGAGCGCCACAATCAGGACTGCATACGACCGAGGCACACAGGGCCAACACCCGGCATCATGGTGTGGGGAGCGATCTCCTACACTGGCCGTACACCATTGGTGATCGTCGAGGGGACACTGAATAGTGCACGGTACATCCAAACCGTCATCGAACCCATCGTTCTACCATTCCTAGACCGGCAAGGGAACTTGCTGTTCCAACAGGACAATGCACGTCCGCATGTATCCCGTGCCAACCAACGTGCTCTAGAAGGTGTAAGTCAACTACCCTGGCCAGCAAGATCTCCGGATCTGTCCCCCATTGAGCATGTTTGGGACTGGATGAAGTGTCGTCTCACGCGGTCTGCACGTCCAGCACGAACGCTGGTCCAACTGAGGCGCCAGGTGGAAATGGCATGGCAAGCCGTTCCACAGGACTACATCCAGCATCTCTACGATCGTCTCCATGGGAGAATAGCAGCCTGCATTGCTGCGAAAGGTGGATATACACTGTACTAGTGCCGACATTGTGCATGGTCTGTTGCCTGTGTCTATGTGCCTGTGGTTCTGTCAGTGTGATCACGTGATGTATCTGACCCCAGGAATGTGTCAATAAAGTTTCCCCTTCCTGGGACAATGAATTCACGGTGTTCTTATTTCAATTTCCAGGAGTGTATTAAGAAGGGTGTAAGACAAGGCTGTAGCCTTTCGCCCCCTACTCTTGAATCTGTTCATCGAGGAAGCAATGATGGAAATAAAAGGAAGGTTCAGGAGTGGAATTAAAATACAAGGTGAAAGGATATCAATGATACGATTCGCTGATGACATTGCTATCCTGAGTGAAAGTGAAGAAGAATTAAATGATCTGCTGAACGGAATGAACAGTCTAATGAGTATACAGTATGGTTTGAGAGTAAATCGGAGAAAGGCGAAGGCAATGAGAAGTAGTAGAAATGAGAACAGGATTGATGGTCACGAAGTCAATGAAGTTAAGGAATTCTGCTACCTAGGCAGTAAAATAACCAATGACTGACGGAGCAAGGAGGACATCAAAAGCAGACTCGCTATGGCAAAGAAGGCATTTTTGGCCAAGAGATGTCTACTAATATTAAATACCGGCCTTAATTTGAGGAAGAAATTTCTGAGTATGTACGTCTGGAGTACAGCATTGTGTGGTAGTGAAACATGGACTGTGGTAAAACCAGAACAGAAGAGTATCGAAGCATTTGAGATTTGGTGCTATAGTCGAATGTTGAAAATTAGTTGGACTGATAAGGTAAGGAATGAGGAGGTTCTACGCAGAATCGGAGAGGAAAGGAATATGTGGAAAACACTGCTAAGGAGAAGGGACAGGATGATAGAACATCTGCTAAGACATGAGGGAATGACTTGCATGGTACTAGAGGGAGCTGTAGAGGGCAAAAACTGTAGAGGAAGGCAGAGATTGGAATACGTCAAGCAAATAATTGAGGGCGTAGGTTGCAAGTGCTACTCTGAGATGAAGAGGTTAGCACAGGAAAGGAACTCGTGGCGGGCCGCATCAAACCAGTCAGTAGACTGATGACAAAAAAAAAAAAATAATGTAACTATTCCAAGTTTCAAGACTTTAATGTGAACAACGATCAATACAAGGGCTCTTAAAGAGGTAGTGCAAAGGTCATGTTCTACCGTCAGTTCCGCTCTAAAACTTCTAGCCGTCAAAGTTTAAGTGCAGTGAGCTGAAAGCTTTTTTGTAATTAAAACTAACTTCATTCCATTCATATAAAAATTACGAGGAATTTAAATTGATACACAAGAGTTACTATATAATACGTGTCCGAGAAAGCGGCCATTTAGATGCTACTGCCTGGGCGCAGTGCGGTTGACAGCAGGTGTTCTGTTCGGCCATCCGCTACGCTCATATATACAGGGTGGTCCATTGATAGTGACCGGGCCAAATATCTCACGAAATAAGCATCAAACGATATAACTCCAAAGAAAGAAACTCGTCTAGCTTGAAGGGGGAAACCAGATGGCGCTATGGTTGGCCCGCTAGATGGCGCTGCCGTAGGTCAAACGGATATAAACTACGTTTTTTTTAAATAGGAACCCCCATTTTTATTACATATTCGTGTAGTACGTGAAGAAATACGAAGCGAAAATAGTGATCCAACTAAAACATTCATATTTCTTTACGTACTACACGAATATGTAATAAAAATGGGGGTTCCGATTTGAAAAAACGGAGAGGATATCCGTTTGAGCTATGGCAGCACCATCTAGCGAGCCCACCATAGCGCCATCTGGTTTCCCCCTTCAAGCTAGACGAGTTTCGTTCTTTGTAGTTTTTTCGTTTGACGTTTATTTCGTGAGATATTTGGTCCGGTCACGATCAGTGGACCAGCCTGTATAAATACGGCCAGGGAGGCAGTGAGATGAGACACTTCGCAGCGACCGCAAAAATAGTTTTCAGGCTCTTGTAAAGAGTTATTATCAACGCGCCGCCCCACACAGCCTACCAGCAGACCTCGAAACTTCTTCAAATAGCCAACAAAGTATTCCCCAGTTGTGCATCGTAAATCTCTTATCTGTCACCCTGGGGCTCTTTTAAGTTCATTATCTGTGGTTTCTTACTTTCCAAGGGCCATCTCAGTTTCGTCATCAAGCCAGTTAAATTATTTCTTTTTCCATGTCAAAATAAACACATTAAATTTCTCTAGTAAAAAAAAATACAAAAAAACTAGGGAACACGTTGTCTTGCAGTTACATAAGTTGCGAGGTCCTGGGCAGGGCTGTAACTGAGTCTGCAGTGCACTGACAAAGTGATCCTGCAGTGGACTGACAAAGCGACAGCCTTCTCACAACTGCACAACTGCAGTGGCGCGTAACAAAGACTTAAATCGAGAGCTTGTGATGTACTATTTTGTAGTCTTAAGGTCCCCAGTTGTCAAGACAACTACAGTCGGCACCTCATGCTGCAATTCATATTTATATTCCAGCAAATCAAAATAAAAAACACTTACTTTTAACTACATATGAAGGTAGTAACTGTTCCCGAAAGAACAGTTACCATTGATGACCACGCAGCTTCGCTAGAACGAAATGATAATTGAATGGACACCCTAGGTTGAAAAATGTGTGCCCCGACCGGGACTCGAACCCGGGATCTCCTGCTTACATGGCAGACGTTCTATCCATCGGAGCCACCGATGGCAGAGAGCATAGTGCGCCAGCAGGGCCTTATCCCTTGCATGGTCCCCGTGAGACCCACATTCCCAACATGTCCACACCACTACATTCGCAGTGCGCCTAATAGATGTTTGCCCATCATACTCATTACTCGTGGCAGATTAAGCTACCAAGTCCCGTACGAGTTCGGGCATAGCGTGTGCGTTCGCACAGGAAGGTCAGTGGCTGGGAAACCATATTTTAACTACGTATGAAGGTAGCATCTGTTCCCAAAAGAACAGTTACCATTGATGACCATGCAGCTTCGCTAGAATGAAATGATAATTAAATGGACACCCTAGCTGCAAACAGGTGTTGATATAATTCATTGAGGACGTGTTGAAAATGTGTGCCTCGACCGCGACTCGAATCCGGGATCTCCTGCTTACATGGTGGACGCTCTATCCATCTGAGCCACCGAGGGCATAGTAGATAGTGCACCTGCAGGGACTTATCCCTTGCACCCACCCCGTGAGACCCACATTCTCAACATCTGTGTCCTCGGTGGCTCAGATGGATAGACCGTCTGCCATATAAGCAGGAGATTCCGATTTCGAATCCCGGTCGGGGCACACACATTCAATTTGTCCCCAATGAAGTATACCAACGCCTGTTTGCAACTAGGGTGTCCATTCAATTATCATTTCATTCTAGTGAAGCTGCATGGTCATCAATCGTAACTGTTCTTTCGGGAACAGATACTACCTTTCCAGCCATTGACCCTCTTGTGCGAACGCACACGCTATGCCCGAACTCGTACGGGGCTTGGTAGATTAATCTGCCACGAGTAATGAGTATGTTGGGCAAACATCTATTAGGCGCACTACGAATGTAGTGGTATGAACATATTGGGAATGTGGGCCTCACGAGGAGCGTGCAAGGGTTAAGTCCCCGCAGGCGCACTATCCTCTGTGCCCTCGGTGGATCAGATGGATAGAGCGTCTGTCATGTAAACAGCAGATCCCGGGTTCGAGTCCCGATCGGGGCACACAGTTACAACACGTCTCCAATGAAGTTTATCAACGCCTGTTTGCTGCTAAGGTGTCCATTTAATTATCATTTCACGCTTACCATTCCCTGTTTGCAGAGACGGAGACCAGGAAATACCTTCAATGCAAGTATATAGAAAATACATTAGAGCATTGGTCAGTGAAGCACACAACACGTTTTCTGCGATTTATTAGATGAAATGGTCACCACTTTCTCCAGACGTCAATGTGGATGTCCCTGTTTATTCTCATTGGAGAACGGTATCTGTATTCGGCCTGTATATATAGCCATGTCATGAACACCCATCAGAATAACAGTTGATGCGAACTGGAAGAGTAGTTTTAGCTACAGTATTGACATGGTCTTGGGCGAGTATCTGAAGGAGTTCCGCGGAAAGGACTGGCAGTTTAGAGGCAGGCAACACAATAAGAATTATTTAGCGTACACTGAGATCAAGCAAACCTCCGTATTATCACTACAGAGCTCGATAAGAATTTGACTGATACATTTCAAATCGATGATCGACTGGACAGTAGGGATCATTAATAATGGAACTCAAGGAATGGCAGGAATCTCAGGTATCTTAGTGGACGGTTCAAACAGTAATGATCTTCAGAAACGAAGGGTTTTTGTTCTTTGTCCATTGTCAGCTTATTCTCAAGTTCTCTCTTCTCTTGCGCCAACCACCTCATCTCAGAATAGTGTTTATACCCAATGTCTGGAATACATTATAGTCTGTCTTCTAAAGTTTTTGCTATCTTTGCCTTCCGCTAGTACCGTGAAAATTCCCTAATGTCTTAGCATATGGCGTAACATTGTCACGTGTTCTCCATAACTGCTTTCTGCACCGATTCTTGCTAGAGCCTCCTCATTTATTACCTTAATAGCTCACTTCTGGTATGTTTTTGTAATATCATACCTTAATCGCACTGATTGTCATATTTTCCGTGTTGCACACAATCCATGATTTATTTCCACAGTATGTTGTGCTATATTTTTTCGAAAGCTGTTTCCCATGTTATCGCCCATTTTTCATGCTAGAAGATTTCTTTTCTTGATATAAGCAGTCTTAGTTTGTTTCAAGTTTCACTAAGTGTCCTCAGTTCTGATGTTAGACTTATCGTTAATCTCATATCAACTACTTATCTCTACTGTAGTCTTTACTCTCAGCTCAACTTCTGTTTTCGTTCGACTCGTCATCCCTTCGAACGTGTTTTATTATTTATTCTTCAAATGGTTCAAATGGCTCTGAGCACTATGGGACTCAACTGCTGAGGTCATTAGTCCCCTAGAACTTAGAACTAGTTAAACCTAACTAACCTAAGGA